>NC_081552.1:119376406-119676406 GCF_963082655.1 Stomoxys calcitrans | reverse complement strand
CCGAACTTTGGATACCCACCACCTCGGATATATATGTAAACCACCTTCCATCAAAATCCGGTGAAAATTGCATACCTTACGTCCCATAGCAATTATATCGAAACATGTTTGGACCAAATACTAATGAGTACAAGTCATTGTTCAATTGTGTATAACAAAATTTTGGTCTTTTTAGTAGCTATATCTAAAAATAAACCGATCTGAACCATATACGACACAGATGTCGAAAAGCCTAACATAAGTCACTGTGTCAAATTTCAGTGAAATCGAATTATAAATGCGCCTTTTATGGGGCCAAGACTTTAACTCGAGATATCGGTCTACATGGCAGCTATATCCAAATCTGCACCGATTTGGGCCAAGTTGCAGAAAAATGTCGAAGAGTCTAACACAACGCACTGTCCCAAATTTCAGTGAAATCGGACAATAAATACGCGACATCGGACAATAAATGCGCCTTTCATGGACCCAAAACCTTAAATCGAGAGGTCTATATGGCAGCTATATCCAAATCTGAACGGCTCAGGGTCAAATTGAAGAAAAATGTCGAAGGGCATCAGACAACTCACTGTCCCAAATTTCAGCAAAATCGGATATTAAATGTGGCTTTGATGGGCCTAAGACCCTAAATCGGAGGATCGGTCTATATGGCAGCTATATCCAATTCTTGACCGATCTGAGCCAAATTGACGAAGGATGTCGAAGGGCCCAACACAACTTATTGTCTTAAATTTCAGCAAAGTCGGATAGTAAATGTGGCTTTTATGGGCCTAAGACTCTAAATCGGCCGATCGATCTATATGGGGGCTATATCAAGATATAGTCCGATATAGCCCATCTTCGAACTTAACCTGCTTATGGACAAAAAAAGAACCTGTGCAAAATTTCAACTCAATATCTCTATTTTTAAAGACTGTAGCGTGATTTCAACAGACAAACGGACAGACATGTCTAGATCGTCTTAGATTTTTACGCTGTACAAGAATATATATACTTTATAGGGTCGGAAATGGATATTTCGATCTGTTGCAAGCGGAATGACAAAATGAATATACCCCCATCTTCGGTGGTGGATATAAAATAGGTGACGAAGATAATGCGAACACATTTCGTACAAGTGAGTTCTATGAGCAAAATATTGTAGTAGTGACATGTCGCTGCATCAAAATATATTTCGCACAATTTTAATTGAAAACAAGTAAAAGCGTGCTAAGTTCGGCCGGGCCGAATCTTATATACCCTCCACCATGGAGCGCATTTGTCGAGTTCTTTTTCCGGCATCTCTTCTTAGGCAAAACAAGTAAAAGCGTTCTAAGTTCGGCCGGGTCGAATCTTATATACCCTCCACCATGGATCGTATTTGTCGAGTTCTTTTCCCGGCATCTCTTCTTAGGCAAAAAAGGATATAATAGAAGATTTGCTCTGCTGTTAGAGCGATATCAAAATATGGTCCGGTTTGGACAACAATTAAATTAAATGTTGGAGACCTGTGTAAAATGTCAGCCAATTCGCCCCTTTGGGGGCTCAAGAAGTAAAATAGAGAGATCGATTTATATGGGAGATGTATCGGGCTATAGACCGATTCAGACCATAATACACACGTATGTTGATGGTCATAAGAGAATCCGACGTACAAAATTTCAGGCAAATCGGATAATAATTGCGACCTCTACAGGCTCAAGAAATCAAGATTCCACATCGGTTTATATGACAGCTATATCAAAACATGGACCGATATGGCCCATTTACAATTCAAATCGGATAAGAATTGTGCCCTCTAGAGGCTCAAGAAGTCAAGACCCAAGATCGGTTTATATGGCAGGTATATCAGGTTATGGACCGATTTAAACCATACTTGGCACAGTTGTTGGATATTATAACAAAACACGTCGTGCAAAATTTCATTCCAATCGGATTAGAATTGCGCACTCTAGAGGCTCTAGAATTCAAGACCCAAGATCGGTTTATATGACAGCTATATCAGGTTATGGACCGATTTGAGCCATACTTGGCACAGTAATTGGATATCACAACAAAACACGTCGTGCAAAATTTCATTCCAATCGGATAATAATTGCACACTCTAGATGCTCAAGAAGTCAAGACCCAATATCGGTTTATATGGCAGCTATATCAGGTTATGGACCGATTTGAACCATACTTGGCACAGTTATTGGATATCATAATAAAACACGTCGTGCAAAATTTCATTCCAATCGGATAAGAATTTCGCACTCTAGAGGCTCAAGAAGTCACGATCCAAGATCGGTTTATATGGCAGCTATATCAAAACATGGACCGATATGGCCCATTTACAATACCAACCGACCTACACTAATAGGAAGTATTTCAAGCGGCTAGCTTTACTCCTTCGGAAGTTAGCGTGCTTTCGACAGACAGATGGGCGGACGGACATGGCTAGATCTTGGGTCTTGACTTCTTAAGCCTCTAGAGTGCGCAATTCTTATCAGATTGAAATGAAACTTTGCACGACGTGTTTTGTTATGATATCGAACAACTGTGCTAAGTATGGTTTAAATCGGTTCATAACCTGATATAGCTGTCATACAAAACGATCTTGGGTCTTGACTTCTTGAGCCTCTAGAGGGCGCAATTCCTATCCGATTTGAATGAATTTTTGCACGAAGTATTTTGTTACGACTTCCAACATCTGTGCTAAATATGGTTCAAATCGGTTCATAACCTGATATAGCTGTCATATAAACAGATCTGGGGTCTTGACTTCTTGAGCTTCTAGAGGGCGCAATTCCTATCCGATTTGGCTGAAATTTTCCATGGTGTATTTTTTTCTTACTCTCAACAACAGTGTCAAATAAGGTTCAAATCGGTTCATAACCCGATATAGCTTCCATATAAACCGATCTGGGATCTTAACTTCTTGAGGGTCTAGAGGTCGCAATTAGTATCCGATTTGCCTGAAATTGTACGACGGATCCTCTCATGACCATCAACATACGTGTTTACTATGGTCTGAATCGGTCTATAGCCCGATACAGCTCCCATATAAATCGATCTCTCTATTTTACTTCTTGAGCCCCCAAAGGGCGCAAATCTTATTCGAATTGGCTGACATTTTACACAGGTCTCCAACATATAATTTAATTGTGGTCCAAACCGGACCATATCTTGATATCGCTCTAATAGCAGAGCAAATCTTTTCTTATGTCCTTTTTTGACTAAGAAGAGATGCCGGGAAAATAACTTGACAAATGCGATCCATGGTGGAGGGTATATAAAATTCGGCCCGGTCGAACTTAACACGCTTTTACTTGTTTTCTTTTCAAATTCAATACCCCAAAAAATGTATGTGCCAAATTTGAGAATCGGATGAAAATTGCAACCTGTAGTTTGTGTACAAATTAGCATGGGCAGACAGACGAACATAGATAAATCAGAAAGTGATTCTGAGTCGATCAGTCATACATATCAATGGATCTATCTCTCTCCCTTCGTCGTTACAGGAGTCAGAATGAAGCCTGGAAATTCTACCAAAGAATTAGACACCAAAACGATGGCTTTGGTGCATGCAGATCCTCCTGCAGAGACAAAGAAGGAAATCTGCTGACACAGATAGCGTGCTAGTGTCCGACGATTGCGGCGAAGATGATTTCGCAGAACCAATCCCTGATGATGGTATAGAATGTTTACCTCCTAGTCAAAATGAGGTCCAAGTAGCAGTGACCCGACTGACGAACAACAAGGTAGCAGGAGCCTACGGGTTACCAGCTGAACTATTTAAGTCTGGAGCCGACATGCTGATAAGGCGTATGCATCAGCTTGTCTGCGCATACCATATGATTAGAACCTCAGCATACTATGTCCCGTACACAAGAATGGAGATAAGACGGAATGTGCCAACTACAGAGGAATTAGTCTCCTCCCCATCTCATACAAGATACTCTCGAGCGTACTGTGTGAAAGATTAAAATCTAAAGTTAATGAGATAATTGGGACCTATTAATGCGGCTTTAGACCTGATAAATCCACACCAGACCAGATATTCACACCGCTCAAAATCCTCGAAAAAAGGACAACTCAGCACGTACCATCTCTTAATAGTCCTATACGTTCAAAGGTATTTCAAGCCAAAAGCCCGATGGAAAGATCAGGTGGTGAGAGAAACCTCGAAACTTGGTGTCAGAGATTGTAGTATAAGCGCAGAAGATCGAGGCGCTGAAAAACCTATTCTACGTTCGGCATTTGTTCCACTAATGCTCTGTCATAGCCAATTAAAGTAAAGTAAATATATGTAGCTCTGAATAAAAATCTAAAAGCTCTCAATTGCTTGAAGAAGCACTGGAAAAAGGATGTATCCGCAATCAACATAGCCCGGTGCAACGAGTGCTGTAAGCGTGCTAACAAAATTCTGGAAGACTTATATAACTCCAGCCGCAGCAAGGACAACCTCCCACTAAGAATCATCCACTCCAATGACAACGTGGATATTTAACTTCCTTGAGTGTTTGATGAAGTTACATATATACCACGGTAACTTCTAAAAGTTGCTCAAAATGCCGAAATAAAAATATTGAAATCATTTGGTGCGTGAGGTTTCTTATAGAATCACCTTAAATGCAAAATTTTATTTAATCTTAAATAAAATCTCATCAAAATATGATACAAGGATATGAGATTGTAAAAAAGTCATCACCCTAATGCCCTTCTTCGAAAAAAAAGAGTAACCAAATGTTTTGCTTTATTGTTTACCAAATATTGAAAAGGGAAAATAGTGCCAAATTCAAATAATAATAATGTGGGTGATTGCGTAAAGCGAGGTTTTTTGGTTCAACTCTCAGCTGCGACGAAAGGTCAACTTGTAGTTAATATATAATTGCAATGTTTCCTATTTGTCTTCTATAAAAATAGCAAATTTAAAAGTTATATACATACGAGAATTCATGCCGATTAGAGCGCGCTCTATTCGTATTTGAAGCACATAAGAAAAGCCTTATGAATATAGAAAGTGATAGCACACATGTAACGCACATACAGATGAATTGAGAGCAGAACTAAAGCAGTTCAGAAATAGCAGTTTCTTCAATAATTTTACCTTTCAGTTTCAATGCTAGTAATTTCATATTGTACATGTGGAAAGTTATAAATTAATAATAATATATAAAAACAATTTCATAGCTGTTATGAAATTATTGAACTCGTAACGATCATATAATTCTTTAGTGACGTAGGAAGTCCAATATTTCTAAAATTTAGTTCACTTTAACTAGTAACCCGGGATTAGTCGGGTTTCACCAAAAAGGCAACACCTAAGTCAAAATACTATTTTTGTTTAAAAATATATGTGAATAAAATTGACACGTCAATGGGCTCAGTCAGTCAAATCAGGGCTTTCGGTGTATATGGAGGATATATCTAATTATAGATCTATCAAGGTGGTATAGACGTAGGCGTTTAAGGGCATTCAAATGCTATCCATACCAAATTTCAACCAAATCGGATGAAAAGGTTTCTAAAGACTCATAAGGCCGAGTCCATTTTATAAGGGAGCTTTATCCATATCTTAACCTATATATTTGGGATTCCCAGCGGCATACAGCCATAAGAAGTAACTTTACAAAGCTTGAAGCGGATACCATCATTCAGACAAAAGCTTTTTCGATACAAGGAAGGACAGGCGAACAGGATATTCAAGGGGTAACAAGGGGAGAATGGTTTATATGGGGGCGATATCGAAAGTTGGACCTATGTGACACATACTTGGCACTGTTTTGGAAGAGTCTTATACAACGTTCAAAACTTCAACTAACACAAATGAAAAATACGACAACCTAAACAAACTAAAACGTGACCAAAATGTGAACTGTCCGAGCAAACAGACAGATACACGAATGTGACTCAACTTTTTAGAATATACAGAATTGGTTGCATTAAAGATTGGTTGCGTATTTATTGATTAAATATATGTGCTAACTGCAAATTTTTTTTTTGTCATATAGTCGGGATAGCCACAGAAAGTCGGGATAATCCAGACCATCTGGCATGCTTATCTGCCTCATCACCAGCATTTCCAACGGACTGGCGTCAAAAGATAATGTTCAAGCTTTTTTGCAGGTCAACGAACACTGCGGGTGATTTAGCGTTCCATTCTAATTTGCATGCTTATGTAGACATTTTTGATACCTTGCCCGAATTTTGTCTTGTAAAAAACTACGGCGTCCGAGAGACTACAGAAACAGATTTTTAATGAATTTTAAAAAGATAACTCCAACGTGAACTATGCGTTTGTGTTTGATATAGATATCAACGTTTTTGTAATGAATTCTATGGAAAATATTCGAATGTGAACCCATAAATTTTGGTTTACCCTACACCACTATGTGGTACAGAGTATTCTAACTTAGTGCATGTGTTTGTAACACCCAGAAATAAGAGAGGTAGACCCAATGATCAATACACCGATCGACTCAGAATAACTTTCTGAATCGATCTGTCCGTACATTGTGATCAAAGTACAGATCGTCATTTTCATCCGATCATCTTGAAATTACTCGTAGACTTCTCTTTTTGGCTTAGATACCAAGCCTATTGGAAATGGATATTGGTTCAGGTTTAGATATAGCTCCCATGTATATTCGTCCGATTTGGACTACACCCAAAAAAATTAATCTGCTAATACTCGTATCAACAAACATTGTTTGTTTGCACGGAATGACGAAATGAATTTAGCCCTATCCTTCGATGGTGGGTATAAAAATTATCAAATTTTGAAAGAAACCTTCAAAAAATGGTTGAATTTCGAAATAACAATTTAATTTGCTATACTGTATTATTCATTTTACCAATTTAGGTTTGAATTTAAGGTGTACTCCATTCTTAAAATACTTTATTTCAGTCCAATATTTTCATGATATCTGATTTAGGGGTGTTTTGGGGAGTGAGGTGGTCTACCAGACACTTGGGCCTGAAAAAATATCAGCATCGTGCTCTTCTTTCAAAAACCATTTATTTAAACCCCACATTGCCATCGGTTTCGGGAAGTTTACACGATAAAGCGTCCCCCAAACAAATGGCCACAAAATAGGTTATCAAATTCGTTTTCTAATCTCAAATACCTTTCATTTGAGCCACATATTGGCATGGTCGAAAAATTATTACGCTTTAGGGGGTTTTTTGGGGAAGGGGTGATGCCCTAAATACATGGACATACATTTGGATATCAAATTCCAATTCTACTCCCAAATACCTTTGTTTGAGCCCCATATTGCGATGGTTAGTAAAAAAATTTCTGTTTTTGGGGTTTTTTTGGGAAAGAAAAGGTAGACCCCTAAAAAATTGGTCCCGAAAGTGGGTAACAATTCTTGCTCTACCTCCCTATACCTTTTATTTGAGCTCCACATTGACATGGTCGGTAAATATGCCCGATTTAGGGGTATTTTGAAGATTGGGGTTGTCCCCCAAACATTAAGCCCTGAAAATATACCAGCAACGTGCTCTATTCTCATATATCTATTATTTATTTGAACCCCATATTGGCATTGGCCTCAAAATTGGATATCAAATTCATTTTCTAATCTCATTTAAACTCCTAATTGCAAAAGTCAGCAAATATTTAGTTTCACTCTCTTTAAGATCCAAATTGTCTTGGTGATCAAATACGTATTTTGGGGTTGTTATGGTGGTGGGACGTCCCCTAGACAGTTGGTTCCAGACAGGTTGATATCAGACAGGTTTTCTACTCCCAAATACCTTTAATTTGAGCCCCATATTTCCATAGTCGGCAAACATGACCACATATTGCAATAGTCAGCAAATACTCCCTATGGTGATGTTGTGGGGGTGGGTGGCCCAATAGACACTTTTCCAGCATATTGATATCGGTTTCTTGCTTTACTCTCAAAGACCTTTCATTTGAGCCCCATATTGCTATGGTCGTAAATTTGTCCCCTTTGGGAGATGTTTTTGGGGAGTGGCGCTTCCTAAACACTTGATCCCATATTTGGATAAGAGATTCAAATACTAAACTCAAATACCTTTTATTAGAGCCCCATAATCCCATGGTCAGTAAATAAGTCCTGCTTGGGGAGTTTTTTTTTAGGGTGCGGCGGCCCCCCTAGGTACCCCATCCGAAATTTGGATACCAAATTTTTACTTTTAGGGTACCATATGAGAGCACACAAAATTTCGCTTAAATCGCACCATCCATCTTAGAGATCTGGCGTTTCTGAAAATTAGGGCAAGGGGAAGGGTCCGCCCCTCTTCAGATATCAAAAAATGTAGTACCCTATTTTCACCACGGGATAATTATGCACCATCTGTGAAAATATCAAGAAAATCGGTTCAGCCGTTTCTGAGTCTATAAGGAACACACAAACAAACAAACAAACCAACAAGCAAACACAAATTGATTTTTATATATTATAAGATTAGTAGTGATATAAGAAGATTAGTAGTGAAGATTAGTAGTATAAGAAGATTAGTAGTGATTTCGTCTGCTGTTATTTGAAATGGTTAAAAAATTGTTCAAGTGCAGAAAATGGGAAAAAGCATACTCTATATGCCTCTAAAATGAAATGATAAGCTGAAATACAAAAATTTTTAAAGCCTTAATGACATTTTTAGACTTTTTGCATCTTTTTACCGTCTTAAATCAGCAGAAAATGTTTGCTGTTTTAAAAAATTTACTGCTCCCATTCTTAGCAGAGTTGTTTTCACTAACAAATTTCTCTGAGTGTAATATTGCAGTATTGTGATCGGTTGAAAAAGCGCATTTGCCAACCGATCTTCTCAAAACTTTGCATAACGCTTTCTTCCAGGCGGAAAATCCATGTTTTTCACGATTACTTTCATGAAAATGCAAATTTACCCATGAACATTCAATTAAGGAATGATAATATAAAACCTTTAATAAAAATGTATCTTAATGAATTGGAGGAATGTCCTACTGAATGAAATCTATAAGATATGTTCGCTTCAAAATTTATTATTTATTATCTAAAAAAGTAATAGTGAATCTAAAACAAACAATCATTGCGAAAAGCGAACATAGTATCTGCCGTTTAGGGTAGTTCATAAATTAAATTCAAATTTTGTGAGCATTGCTTGTGCTAATTTGGTGGACCATTCCTTTGTATCTTATTGTTACCAATTTTTATACCTCCACCATAGGATGGGAGGTATACTAATTTCGTCATTCTGTTTGTAACTCCTCGAAATATTCGTATTCCCCATAAAGTATATGTATTCTTGATCGTCATGACATTCTAAGTCGGTCTAGCTATGTCCGTCCGTCTGTCCGTCGAAAGTAAGCTAACTTTCGAATTTGGCACAAATACTTCTTATTAGTGTAGGTCGGTTATGATTATAAATGGGCTATATCGGCCCATGTTTTGATGTAGTTGCCATATAAACCGATCTGGGATCTTGACTACTTAAGGCACTAGGGCGCAAATCTTATCCCATTGGGCTGAAATTTCGCTGTGCTAAGTATGGTTGAAATAGGTCCATAACCTGAAAAAGCTGTCACATAAACCGATCTTCGGTTTTGACTACTTGAGCTTCTAGAGGGCGCAATTCCTATCCGATTTGGCTGAAATTTTACATGAAGTGGTTTGTTATGACTTCCAACAACAGTGCTAAGTATGGTTTAAATCGGTCTCTAACCTGATATATCAACCGATCTGATATTTTGACTTCGCAATTATTATCCGATTTGGCTGAGATATTGACAACGGTTTCTCCCATGACCTTCAACATACGTGCCAATTATGGACTGAATTCATCTATAGCCTGATAAAGCTCCCATATAAACTGATCTACCTATTTTAGTCCCTGAATCTCTAAAGGACGCAATTCTTATCCGAATTGGCTGAAATTTTACACAATTACTTCCACTATGGTCTCCAACATTCAATTTGATTATGGTCCAAATCGGACCAAAGGTTGATATAGTTCCAATCAAAGCTTTGTTTGCCCAAAAAGAGGGAAAAGAACTTGACAAATGCGATTCATGGTGGAGGGTATATATTATTCGGCCCGGCCGAACTAAGCACGCTTTTACTTGTTATTCACTAACTTCGTAAAGCATTCAAAAAGTTTCTCTCATTCAAAACAAAAATGACACAAAATTGTTAATTATAATTGAGTGGAGAAACGGTTGTCGCTAAGTTGGACTTTTTATAGTTGTACGTGATGAGGAAGCCACGTCATAAATTCCATTACACTAAAGTTAGAGGAAAGTTGAAATTAAATTCAGTCATAATTGCACCATCCATTTTCTGAACATAACGATAATAAAAGAGATGGCAAAACGATGTCTCCACCTCTTCATCTTGAATGAAAACAAATAAGGAACGACAAAAGTGGGGCGGTGCCGACTATATATTATCTTCAACACCAAGTCTACCTATTAAATTTGAGCAAATACCTGAGCATATCAAATGGAAGAGATATTATAGTTCTTAAGAACGTATTTATTTATACATATTCGTTTATCTATTCAACAATGCCTATTTTTATACCCACCACCGAAGCATGGGAATACATTCATTTTGTCATTCCGTTTGCAAAACATGGAAATATCATTTTCCGACCCAAAAACGTATTCCTGATCGTCGTAAAAAACCAAGACCATCTAGCCATATTCGTCCGTCCGTCTGTCTGTTGAAATCACACTACTGTCTTTAAAGTAGAGATATTTGGCCCAAACTTTGCACGGATTCTGTTTTATTTTTTTGCCCATAGGCAGGTTAAGTTCGAATATGGGTTATATCGGTCTATATCTTGATATAGCCCCCATATAGACCGATCTGCTGATTGAAGGTCTTAGGCCCATTAAATCCACATTTATTATCCGATCTCGCTGAAATTTAGGACAGTGAGTTGTGTTAAGGCTCTTGACATCTTTGTTCAATAAGGCCCAGTACGGTTCATATTACGTATAGATTCGGTTAGGTTAGGTTGAAAAGAGCGTGTGGCTATTAATTCACCCCATGCCTAAGCAAGTAATCGGCTGGTTGTGCGCTTTAAATACAAAAAAACAACCTCGAAGAAGAAAATCTAAGTTAGAAATTCCGTGTTACTTACAAAATCCTTTATTGTGTGCCATGACACTTCCCTAAGTTGGTTCATGTATGGTATAGTGTCCCCACCTAAGTGCCGGTATCGATTAGACGTGAATGCCGGGCTATGACAAAGGAAATGCTCCAACGTCTCATCATCTCTCCCGCATGCCCTACACATGCTATCACTTGCCGAACCGATTTTATATAAGTGAGCTCGTGGTCCAATGTGTCCCGTTATGACACCAATAGCTAAACTGACCTCCGTCCTACTTCCTTTCAGTAATAGCCTCGCCTTCTCACGATCTGGTTCCATTCATAGGATTTTCGCCGTTCTACCGACCGTTTCGCTTTTCCACGATGTTGCATACGCATTCGTCGCCCTTTAACTCGGTCTGCGTCGACCCGAAAGGCTTCGGGTTAACCAAGTTTATTGACTGCAGTTATCTAGCCTTCACCGCCAAATCATCTACCCTTTCATTTCCCCTCACTCCGTTATGGCCGGCACCCAAAAGATGTGGATTTTGTCGCCCTCAGAGAAGGCGTTTATCTCCTTCTTACACTGTAAAACTGATCGTGACCTTACCGTCCTGGTTGTTATTGCCCTTATGGCAATTTTACTGTCGGTAAAGATGTTCACACTCGACGTCCTCGCGTTAGCACCACACCATTTCACACATTGCGTGAGCGGCATATCTGGCAATACTATGGTTCCGTCAGTCCAAGAGTGTGCCGCTGGCAGCAGTGCCTCGTACTCGACCTCAAGGTTCAACTCAGGTATCCGATCGAAAACCTCTTCCCTTCCTTTTAGGTTCCCTATCGTCGCCTCGATTATACCGCGATGGTATGAGATGCTCCCATCCTCAATCCATTCTCCCATCGCCGTAAGCCTCATAGCCGCAGTGGCTGCCTCACACTTAATCTGTATGTCAATGGGTCGGATATCTAGAATAGTCTCCAGTGCCCTAGTGGGCGTGGTCCTCATCGCTCCGCCTATGCCAAGACAACATGTTCTCTAAACCTGTTGTATGGTCCTTATGTTGCACTTTTTCTCCATTGAAGCCCACCAAACTACTGAGGCGTAAGTAAGTGGACTATCCTCGGTTTCAGGCCCCATTTCGAGCCTACGGCCCGTCTACATACTGCCCAATATCTGTGAGCCTTCTCAGTACGCTCCTGAATGTGATACTTCCAATTCAGTTTCCTGTCCCAGAGCACACCAAAGTATTTTACCTTGTCAGATATCAAAATCATGTTATTGAGAAAACTCGGTGCATTAAATCCTTACCCCTAAGAAGTATTATAAGATCGTCTGCATAGCAGATGGGCTCAATTCCTTCCTCAGTCAGCATAGGCTCAATGGGCTCAATTCTCTCCTCAGTCAGTAATAGGTCATTTATGGTGGTCACCCATAGGAGTTGCGATAAAATGACCCCAGTGTCGTAGACCTTCCAGACCTTCCGATGTCAATGCATACCGCCAAGGTGTACGTTTTGGCATCGGGAGATTCTTCTATTGCATGTTGTGCAGGGCAGTCTCCACCGACCTTCCCTTAACAAAGGCATGCTGTTTGTATTTGAGCAGTTTGCTGGATGTCCTACTCTTTATCATGGTGTCCACAATAAGTTCCATGGTTTTGAGTAGAAAGGCATAAGTCGTATAGGTCTGTAGGCTTTCGGTGTCGCATAAATTGGCTTGTCGGGCTTGGATATAAACACTACCCACGCTGTGAAAATATTGGCCAGATGAGGCGCCAGATAGTCTGCCTCTCTCTGTAGTAACGCCGGAAATATTCCATCAGATCCGGGTGACTAAAATGGTTTGAAGCTCCTTAGGGATTCCTTCACTATAAGTTCCGTAATGATAAGCCTTCGATCAACATCATCATTTCAAGATTCCAGTGTCTCCGTGAGTCCCGTCGTATCCTGCGGAAAATGGGTTTTCATCAAAAGCCTCAAATGTTCTTCGTTGCCTCTGCACTCACTGCCATGTCGTCTACTACCATGTCAGTTTAAAAATGGGTATTTGAGAGAAACTTTTTCATCTTGGTGGCGTCATTAACGCTATCGACCTGTTCGCAAAAAAGCTTCTAGGAGGCATGTTTTTCCGCTCTGGCAATCTTGTTGTATTTCCTAAGCCGTATATGATACACATCCCAATAAGCTTCCACTTTTTTATGACGTGCTCTGTTAAAAACTCTGCGGACCTATTTCGCAAAATTATGAATCTCCCCGGTCATCCAGCGTTTTTCTTGGGCTGATTTCCTTTCGCGAAGAGGACAACTACCTTCGAACGACCCCACCAGTGCAGTCGTAATCCTGTTGTCATTTTCATCAATGTCTTCTATGCTTGGACAATCTAAATTGTCTTCCCTAAGTCTGAATAGCCTTCCGAATTTTGGCCAGTTTGTTTTCAACCTCGTTTCCTGTCTGTTTTGCTTTTCTCACCAGCCGTTGCAGCTCCGATGTAGGTGGCGGTGTCGGAGAGTCGTCAGATAAAGTGATGCCAGGTATGCTTCACAGTCTCCCCGTCTCACCACTGTTGCATCCGACGTTGTCAACTCTGGGGAAAGTCGGTAATAGTTCCATCGTCGGGTCCCAGTTCGTTAGGCAGTATTGGGTTTTCATTCCCTGTACTGCCATTTGTTTCAATACTAGGATCTTTGCCTATCTTAGTCTTCCAAATCTTAAGTAAATGGGCTTCTTGTTCGTTAAGCTCATGTCCCTACGCTGCCTAATTTTCCAATATTAGAATGATTACCTATCCAAGTCTTTCGAATCTTGAAGTCGGTGATAGGTCCGTCGTCGGGTTCCTGTTTGTTAGGCTGTGTTGGGTCTCTCGCCACTGCACTGCCTGCTATTTTAGTATTAGGATCATTGCTTCTCCTAGTCTTTCCAATATTGAGAGGTGCCGTGATTGTCTCAATGTCGGCCCCCTGTTTGTTGGGCGGTGTTGAATCACCTGCCACGGCACGGCCTGATGTGGCAAAATGAAAATATCTGCTTATACTAGTCTTTCTAATCTGGAAAAAGAGAGCTTTGCTCCCGTAATACGCCATGCCTTTAGTCTTAGCCAAACTTGTCACGGAGACCTGATCAATGACAACCACAAAGAGAGTTCCTTCCTCCTTCTCCTCCCTGTGGAAGATCTCCATCTTCTCTGCGACCAAACCTTTGTTTTGTTTGCCCAAGAATCCCAATGTGCGTTCCGTCGCGAATCTATTGATGACTGTATAAGTCAGCTTATCTCTGTTGTGCTTCCTTGCCACTCTGGCATAATAGGGCGGCTCTTTACCATCTTCAGCCTCCTTTTAGAAGTCACAATCCTCCATGAAGACTCAGGGGCCGTGCGCGCTTCCATCGTTCCTGTTCCAACTTTGTCTACCTACGCAGGACACTGTCTGGAGTCTCCATTGCGGGATGGCTGGCTTGGTTTTCCCAGAGTACTTGAAAGCGGGGAGCTCGTTTTCTTCTTCAGCATTTTAGCTGTGTTATGCTTTTCGGAAGATCTGATTTTTTCCAGTTTCCGTAGAAGTGCTTGGAATGTCAGTTCTATCCCTTCCAGCATTCTGCACTTTCGCCCGATTACGCTGCCGGTACATACTCCTCTGTCTCCTTCGTCGTGCACCGGATCGCTTTATCGGTCTGCTTGTGAGCTAACCAAAGCCATCGCTCACTTCTGCCGTCATCCTTTACTTAAAGGCTGGGGACGAACTGTGCATCCCTTGGATTATCCGTCTCTTCCTCATTAATAAGTCTGACGACTAGTTGTGCGCTTGAAGCATTACTCTTGACTACAGGTGCCAAGGCACCCACACCTATAGGAGAGGAGGACAACACGGTACGATCTGACGCCACCACCACAGCTGTTTGGTCTTTGGAGTCCATTTCTAGCCTACTCCAAAAAGGCTTTAAATTTTTTTTCGTAATAGGTATTACGTATTCCGAGATACGGATATTTCTTTTCTTTGAGGAGCGAAATAAAAATACGTCCGCTCCACTCAACGGCTACATAATCACATTTAGGTATAGCTGCCATATACATCGATTGCTCGATTTAAGCTACATAATCACATTTAGGCTGCCATATACATCGATCGCTCGATTTAAGCTACATAATCACATTTAGGCTGCCATATACATCGATCGCTCGATTTAAGTTCTTAGGCCCATAAATATATTGTCCGATTTCGTTAAAAATTGACACAATGAGTTGCGTTAGGCCACTCGAAATTCGTATTGAGTATGGTTAAGATCGGCCTATATTTAGATGTACTTGCCATATATACCGACATATCAACTGTTGGGCACATAACTTGCATATTTGTTGCCTGATTTCGCTGAAATTTGGTATAGCGAGTTGTGTTAGACTCCTCAACATCTATTTAATACGTCCCAGATAGGTCCACATTTGAATAAAGCTGCCTTATATACTGACCTCCTGGCTTCAAGGTTTAGGCCCATAAAAGGTGAATTTATTGATCGATTTCGCTGAATTTTGGCACAATGAGTTCTGTTTGAACCTTCGACATTCGTATCGAGTATGGTCGAGATTGGGCTATATTTGGATATATCTGCAATATTTCTGATCTTCCGATTTAGTTTCTTGGGACACTAAAAGCACGTTTATAACTCGATTTGGCTGAAATTTGACACAGTGGGTTGTGTTGTTCATTTCGATATTCGTATTCTATATGGTTCAGGCCCATAAAAGTTTAATTTTTTAACTGACGAATTTGGTACAATAATTTATGTAAAACCCTTACATAGCCTTCCTGAATATGGTGGAGATCGAACCATATTTAGACACAGCTGCTATTGGTTCAAAAGTGATGAATTTGTCACCGTATTATGAAGATAGGTGGTTAATATATATATCCGAGATGGTGGGTATCCAAAGTTCGTCCTGGCCGAACTTAATGCCTTTTACTTGTTTTATTTAGTTGTGTCAAGTTTGTTCAAATAGTAGTGAATTTTGTATTTCTCAAGAAAGTTCATGAAACCTTGCTTTTGTCCAAGGTAGCTTCACCATATGCACAAAGAAAACATTTGGAATGCGTCCGCAAGAAAACATAAGACAGACACAACAATAGACTAATTCTAATCAGAATGTGATTCTTAAGTCGATCAGTTGACTTGGTGATGGATCCAGTTTTTTCCCTTTTAGTATTGCAAACATTTAAACAAACTTTTTATACCCTGGAAACAGTAGCTACAAAACTACTATTAACTGCAACAAGTAAAATCGTGCAAAGTTTGGCTGGGCCGAGTCTTCACCATAGATTCCACTAAAAATTTACCATTATTAGCTCTGTATGTATTTAAATAGATCATATATGACTCAGATATTGGAAATCAAAACAGAAATCACCGTGCCAAGTTACAATCAATTCAGGTGAAGATTGAGGCTTCTAGGGGCTCAAGAAATGAAAACCGGCGTTGAGCTTATATGGGGCTATATCCAAATCTGAACCGATATGGCCCAATCTCCAACGACCTACAACAATAAAAAGTATCTGGAGAACATTTCCAGCGGCAAGCTTTATTTATACGACCGCTGCAGTGATAACGACAGACGGACATGGCTATATCGACTCAGAATGTCGAGACAATCACAAATATATATACTTTAAAGGGTCGCAGATCAACATTTCGAGGTGTTACAAACGGAGTGTTTAGATTAGGATACCCCCCACCCTATGGTGATGGGTATAAGAATGTACATGTTTTTAAATCAAAATAATGCAAATAAATAGTTTTCTTCAATTGAATTCATACGCGTACAAGTATTAAATGTGATACAAATCATATCGGATGATATTCCGATATAATTTTTAGGGCTGTATCAGTCTAAATTTTGGTTCGATCTTTACAGAATTTTGCATTAGTTGTTTTATAAGACACCTTTACGAGTGAAAAGTTTAACCGGCGCAGATTTAGATATAGTACCCTCATATATATTTCACCTCAATGCCCGTTTATGGCTGTATTACCTTCCTTTACAAAATATCGCATGAAGTGTTATTTGCTAAGTTTGTTAAGTTTAATCTGTGTACATTTAGATATAGGTCTCATATATATCTTTTAGCCGATTGTCGCTTTTATGACTACAGTTGGCACAAATAGGTTCCGATGTGAGAAACTCGTTCAAGATTTACTAGCGTATTACCCGCACAAAATTTGCATTTGTTCCATTTCACCAAGAGACCCTTACGTAACATATGTTATCAGATCAATCACAAATGTTCATAAGCCATTCATAAGCGTTCACATTCTGAAAACGTCTACTGAATAGTTTTTTAAAACATTGCAAACATTTTTTGCGAGAAAAATTTTCAATGGTGTTTATACCTTATCTACCAAGTGGTGTTGCTATACGGCATGCCGTTCGGACTCGGCATAAAAACGGAGGCCACTTACACCACCACAAATTTTTTCAAAGTCAAAAAAATTGCCCAAATACTTCTGTAACAGTGAATTTGGTAAAGATAGTTGAAATTGGTTATTGAAAATTGTGGTCGCTACTAGGTGCAAGAACTGACCTCAAATTCAAATTCTTCAAAATGTGCTTGTCTTGTCGAATATATAAGTTTTATAGAGATAGTTTCGGGGAATCAGCTTCAGTATTTTGATGATTTTTTTTCATTTGCGCTCAAACAAGTTTTATGATTTCAACAGGCTTTTGTTTGTGTCAGTCAAATGGTTTTAAATGACTTTTATTTCCATAAGATTTTAAACGAACAAATTGGACCTGAAACTACTATAATTGTTATAAATTTGTTTGCCATTTTTTATACCCTCTACCATAGGATGGGGGTATACTAATTTCGTCATTCTATTTGTAACTACTCGAAATATTCGTCTGAGACCCCATAAAGTATATTTATTCTCGATCGTCGCGACATTTTATGTCGATCTTGCCATGTCCGTCCGTCCGTCTGTCTGTCGAAAGCACGCTAACTTCCGAAGGAGTAAAGCTAGCCGCTTGAAATTTTGCACAAATACTTCTCATTAGTGTAGGTCGGTTGGTATTGTAAATGGGCCATATCGGTCCATGTTTTGATATAGCTGCCATATAAACCGATCTTGGGTCTTGACTTCTTGAGCCTCTAGAGTGCGTAATTCTTATCCGATTGAAATGAAATTTTGCAGGACGTGTTTTGTTATGATATTCAACAACTGTGCCAAGTATGGTTCAAATCCGTCCATAACCTGATATAGCTGCCATATACACCGATCTTGACTTCTTGAGCCTCTAGAGTGCGCAATTCTTATCCGATTGGAATGAAATTTTGCACGACGTGTTTTGTTATGATATCCAACAACTCTGCCAAGTATGGTTCAAATCGGTTTATAGCCTGATATAGCTGTCATATAAACCGATCTTGAGTCTTGACTTCTTGAGCCTCTAGAGGGCGCAATTCTTATTCGATTTGAATGAATTTTTGCACGAAGTATTTTGTTATGATATCCAACAACTGTGTCAAATTTGGTTTAAATCGGTCCTTAACCTGATATAGCTGTCATATAAACAGATCTGGGGACTTGACTTCTTGAGCTTCTAGAGGGAGCAATTTCTATCCGATTTGGCTGAAATTTTGCATGACGTATTTTATTCTTACTTTCAACAACTTTGTCAAATAAGGTTCAAATCGGTTCATAACCTGATATAGCTGCCATATAAACCGATCTGGGATCTTGAACTCTTGAGCCTCTGGAGGTCGCAATTATTATCCGATTTGCCTGAAATTTTGTACAACGGATCCTCTCGTGACCATCAACATACGTGTTTATTATGTTCTGAATCGGTCTATAGCCCGATACAGCTCCCATATAAATCTATCTCTCTATTTTACTTCTTGAGCCCCCAAAGGGCGCAATTCTTATTCGAATTGGCTGACATTTTACACAGGTCTCCAAAATATAATTTAATTGTGGTCCGAACCAGACCATATATTGATATCGTTTTAATAGCAGAGCAACTCTTTTCTTATATCCTTTTTTGCCTAAGAAGAGATGCCGGGAAAAGATCTCGACAAATGCGATCCATGGTGGAGGGTATATAAGATTCGGCCCGGCCGAACTTAGCACGCTTTTACTTGTTTTTTCTGATATTCTCCCCAATATTTGAAGTTTAAGCCCTGGCATTCAGTGTCAAAGGCGGACATGTTAACGTCTGCGCTATTCCCGCATATGCTTATAATTTGCATCATGTCTTTATAGATCCAAAATTTTTCTTATTTATTGAAGATGAGATTAGGTGGTAGATCCAAAAATTAGAAATACAAAGAGATTTCTAAGTTATTGGAGTTGTAAACATTTTTCTTTCTTTGTCAATTTAATTTGCGTTTTTTTAAATTTTATTTTCATCATTTATTTTATTTATTTTTTTATATAACAAAAGAAAGAAGCAAAATCAAAGCCAATTGTTTTCAGCTGGTTAAAGAAATTCAACGATAAGTAACGCAAAGTAATACAAAAACAGATTTAAGGATAATTTTTATTTTTAAATAATATTATTTGTACAGATAACATTTCAGAAAAAAAGTAATAAAACTAGAATTAAGAGCAAATTCATGTAGAATTATGTCTTAGAGATATTTTGTTAAATGTATGTTTTGAAACCATTTTTTTCGACAAATTTCTTGGAAAATATTCCATGAAGATTTTGGCTTAAAGAAAAAATTTTAGAAAAATTTTTGGGAAAATGACGTTTGAAAAGATTTATTGAAAACTTTCTTTAAAAAAAAATAATTTCGAGGGAGCCCAAGACTGCGCAACAATTTGAAAACACAAAATGTTTTAAAAATTTGTCTACAGAAAATTGCATAGAAATTTTTCTTCGAAATTTAGTCCTTAGAAAAAATTTTATTAAAATGTTTTCTTAAGAAAAAATGCCCTTGAAGTTTTTTCCTTACATGGAAAAAATGTCATCTTGTTATTAGAATTGTGTCCAGATTAGACCAATGGGTTTTGTTTTGTTTCTATTTGGAGTAGAAAAGCAATATAAAACAAGTAGGAGCGTGCTAAGTTCGGCCGGGCCGGACCGAATCTTATATACCATATACCGAATCTTATACACCATAGGTCGTATTTTTCGTGTTCTATGCGCAGTATCTCTTTTTAGGCAAACAAAGAAAATTTAATAAGAACTGTTATACTATTGGAGCTATATCAAGTTATAGTCCGATTCGGACCATAAAAGAATGCTGAACATTGTCGAAGTCATTGTGTAATATTTCAGTCAATTCGAAAAAGAATTGCGCTTTGCAGGGGCTCAAGAAGCAAAATCGGAATATTCGGTTTATATGGGAGTTGTATCAAGCTATTGATCGAGTCAGATCATGTAAGACACGTATATTAAAGGTCATGAGAGAAGCCATTGTACAAAATTTCTTCCAAATCGGATGAGAATTGCACCCTCTAGAGGCTCAAGAAGTCAAGATCCCAGATCAGTTTATATGGCAGCTTTATCAGGTTATGTACCGATTTGCGCCATACTTAGAACAGTTATTGGATGTTATCACAAAATACCTCAGCCAAATCGGATGCGAATTGCGCGCTCTATTGGCTCAAGAAGTCAAGATCCAAGATTGGTTTGTATGAAAGCTATAGCAAAATACGAACCGAATACGAATTTGCGCCATACTTAGCTCAATAAGTCAAATCTTGTAATTGGTTTATATGGCAGCTATATAAAAACAGGGACCGGTTCGGGCCATTTACAATCCCAACCAACCTACAACCTGCACTAATAAGAAGTATTTTTGCAAAATTTGAATAACCTAGTCTTACTCTTTCGAAAGTCATGACGACCAAGAATATATATACTTTGATAGGTCTCAGATCATTATTTCAATGAGTTACAAACGGAAAAAACAGTCAATTAAATTATTAAAGGCGCTATCACACGTCATGTCATGTATGTTATTTTCGTATGGCATAACACAACAAATTTGAGCAAAATCTGATTTTTTTATGCGTAATAATTGTTATAGTTGTGAGAAAGCTGGTCAAAACATAAAATTGTGAAAACAATTTAATTTGGGGTTGCTTTCATTCGACTGACAACAAAAACAGATGAATTCTTTATGTTTTATCAGAAGGAATAGAGCACGCTCTAATCGAGAAAAATTGCATATGCCATTTTGAAAAGTGATTTTCATATGTTGGTTTCGTTTGTATAACTAGACATGTACAACTCAACATGTGCTTAAAGACAACTACATGCCGTGTATTAGAGCCTTAAGTCCATATCTATTGAAATCCCGACCTTCATCAGATTACGCTGTGGAAAAAACCTAATTTTTCTCCGAACTACAAAACAAAACAAGTACAACTGTGTTAAGTTCAGACGTGCCGCACTTTAAATTTTTACCATCATGGATAAATCAACTATCCTCATCCCGAGAACTCACGGTTTCAGTGAAATCGGTTACTCATTTTTGATATTTGAAGGGGTTTGGTTACTACATTTTTGATATTTGAAGGGGGCGGACTCTCCCCCTTACCCTAATTTTCAGAAACGCCAGATCTCGGAGATGGGTGGTGCGATTTTTGTGTGCTCTCATATATTACCCTAAAAATACAAATTTGGTATCCAAATTTCGGATGGGGTACCTAGGGGGTCTGCCCCAACCTTAAACCTACCAAACATATATTTAGACCAATCACGACAATATGGGACTCAAATGATAGGTATTTAGGATAAGAAAACTTATCTGATATCCAATTGTCGGACCAAGTGCTAGGGGACCACAACAAGCTCCAAAACACGCCTAAATAGGACATATTGACCGACCATGGCAATATGGGACTCAAATGAAAGATATTTGCGAGTAGAATACGAATCTGATAACCACATGTGTTATCATGTTTCTGGGAGTCCACCCCTTCCCCAAAAAAAAACACCCCCCAACAGGATTTATTTACTGACCATAGGATTATGGGGCTTAAATAAAAGGTATTTCAATGCAGAATACGAATCTGATATGCAAATATGGGACCAAGTGTTTGGGGGCCGCCTATCACCAAGAACAAATTTACGACCATAGCAATATGGGGCTCAAATGAAAGGTCTTTGGGAGTAAAGCACGAATTTGATATCAATATTCGGGAAAAGTGTCTATGGGGCCACCCCACCCCCACAACACCACCCAAATAGGAAGTATTTTCTGACTATTGCAATATGAGGCTCAAATAAGAGGGTTTTTAAAGTGGAACACGAATCCGAAATATATTTTCAAAGCCAACTCACTGAGTGGCCGCCCATCCCCCAAAACACCCCCAGCCGGTCATGTTTGCCGACTATGGAAATATGGGGCTCAAATTAAAGGTATGTGGGAGTAGACCACGTATCTGATATCAACATAAGGAGCCAACTGTCTAGCGGACGTCCCACCACCATAAAAACCCCCAAATCGGACGTATTTGCTTACCAAGACAATTTGGGTCTTTAAGAGATTGGAACTAAATATTCATGGTTTTTAAGGCCAATACCGCAAACCGGACATAGTTGCTGACTTTTGCAATAAGGAGTTTAAATGTGATTAGAAAAAGAATTTGATATCCAATTTTGAGGGCAATGGCAATATGTGGTTCAAATAAATGATATATAGATATATAAAAATAGAGCATGTTGCTGATATATTTTCAGTGCTTAGAATTTGGGGGAACACCCCACTCCCCAAAACACCCCTAAATCGGGCATATTTACCGACCATGACAATATGGAGCTGAAATGAAAGGTATTGGGGGGTAGAGCAAGAATTGATACCCATTTTCGGGACCAATTTTCGGGGGTCTACCTCTTTCCCAAAATACCCCACAAACAGAATACAAATTTGATATCCAAATGTAGGGCCATGTATTAAGGGCATCATCCCTTTCCCAAAGCACCCCCAAAGGGAAACAATTTTTCGACCATGCCAATATGTGGCTCAAATGAAAGGTATTTGAGATTAGAAACGAATTTGATAACCTATTTTGGGGCCATGTGTTTGGGGGACGCCTCATCCTGTAAACTCCTCTTGAGTTAATGGCAATATGGGGTTTAAATAAATGGTATTAGAGAGAAGAGCACGATGCTGATATTGTTTCAGGGCCAAGTTTTTGGGGGACCACCTCTCCCCCGAAAACACCACTAAATCAGACATCATGAGAATATCCGGCTGAAATGAAGTATTTTAAGAATGGGGTACACCTTACATCCAAACTTAAATTCGTAGACCAATAAAGATCATATGGGATTCAGATAAAGGCATTTATATTGTTAAACTGTTAGTCAAGCGATATACTATTTTCGTAGCATGGTATTTCACTAAAAGATCTTTAATTGTTGTAAATAAATAATCCAGTAAGTAAAGTAAAAGAGGGCGCAGCGGAGCAGGCCCGGGTCAGCTATTAGGCCTGTTAAAACACCCGTTTTGTTGTTTATGTTTTGGAAACATTTGACATTCGTGACAAATGGTCTATTTGGTTCTCTTTCAAAAAAGGGTTAACAATTATTTTTAAATATCTATGTGAAAATAAAATGTATTGCAAACAAATTTAAGTCATATATTGCCAAATTATTCCAAAATACTTTATCTTGACAGGATGGTGACTAAAAATAATTCATAATCAAGAAAACTGGAGATCAGGGTAAATTCATGAAGAAACAGTAAAGAAAGGCAAAAGTCGGGCGGAACCGACTATATAATACCCTACACGACCTAGTGCACGTAATACTTTTATATATAGAACTTATCTCGAAATCTAGTTAGACTTTAATCTGGATACCTATTGAAATATTAAATAGAACCTTGTAAGATTTTCTTACGATAGAACAAAAAATTTTAATTTTCACATCCTCAAAAGGCCATATCGGATTTCAGATTATATGGGATTTATATCTAAACCTGTGCCAAAATTGAGGCTTTACTCCGTTAAAAGTCCATATCGGATGAAATATTTATATTGGAGCTATATCTAACTCAGGACCAATTTTAATTTAATTTTGGGCACGTATTGGAACATCAAATAAAACGTCTCATGCAAAATCGCACTGCAATTGTGGCTTCTACAGGCTTAAAGTCTATCTCGGATCAAAGATATATATGGGAACTTTATCTAAACCTAAACCTAATTTTATGAAATTTTGCACACGTATTGAGATGTCAAATAAAATACTAAATCTTGTTAAGATCGGACTAAAATTGTGGCTTCCACAGCTTTAAAATACCGCATCGGTTAAAAGATATATATGGGAGCTCTATATTAATCTGGAGCGATTTTTATGACATTTTGTGGTCGCATTGGGACTTTGAATAAAACGGCTCACGCAAAATTTTGTACAAATCGCACCGAAATTGTGCCTACTACAGCCATTAAGGTCCAAATCGGATGAAAGATATATATGGAAGGTATATCTAAAGCTGAACCGATTTTTATGAAATTTTGCACACAAATGAAGTCGTCAAATAAAGTACCTCAAGCCAAATTTTGTAAAGATGGGACCAAATTGTGGCTTCTACAGCCTTAGAAGGCCATATCGGGTAAAAGATATATATCTGAGCTATATCTAAATCTAGACCGATTTTTAAAAATTTTGCGCGTAAGTTAGGATGCCATATATAGTAGCTCATGCTAAATTTTGTAAAGATCGGTCCAAAATTTTGGCTACTACAGCCTTAAAACTCCATATCGGATAAAAGATATACATGAGTGCTATATCAAAATCTGAACCGATTTTTATAAAATTTTGCACTCGCATTGTGACTTTGAAGAAAATACTTTGCGCAAAATTTTGTAAAGATGATAAAGTCATAAAATTCGATATCGGATGAAAGTAATATATGGGAGCTATATCTAAATCTGAAACGATTTTATTCAAAATCAATAGCGTTTGTCTTTGGGCCAAAAATAAGACTTGTGTAAAATTTCATGACATTCGGATCATAAAAAAATACATGGACAGACAGACAGACATAGCTCAATCGAATCAGGAAGAGATTCTAAGCCGATCGGTATACTTATCAATGGATCTAGACCTTCTCCTTCTAAGCGTTGCAAACAAATGCACAAAGTTATAATACCCTGTACCACAGTGGTGATGTAGGGTATAAAAGGCGCAATTATTTTCCAAATATTGTATAAGTCACCATATACCTAAAATGCAAGGATAAAATCTTAGTCGAAATGTTAAGACATTGGCAAGTAAGTTGTTGACTATGTATAATGCCATTAGTAATTCGTGTATCAGCTTGTTTCAAAATGTAAATATGTATATGCGGGCAATTTTCGACGCCAAATATTGGTTGCCCAAAAAGTAATTGCGGATTTTTCATATAGTCGGAGTTGACAAATTTTTTCACAGCTTGTGACTCTGTACTTGCATTCTTTCTTCTGTCAGTTATCAGCTGTTACTTTTAGCTTGCTTTAGAAAAAAAGTGTAAAAAAGTGTATTTGATTAAAGTTCATTCAAAGTGTTATTAAAAATGCATTTACTTTCTTTTAAAAAATCCCAATTACTTTTTGGGCAACCCAATATATAAAATTTTATTAATAGGTAACGAATGAAAAATGAGCCATAGAAAAGCTAATATGGTAAAAGAGAGAAAAGAGTTGCCATATCAAAACGTAGACACTGATATAAAAATTTCGATTAGAAGCAGTTAATAACAGTCATTGCTGGTAATATAATTGAAAATAGTATTAACTTCGCAAAATGCCTTTGATTGATTTCGTGGATGAGCTGATAACGTCTGCGTGGCGCGATTCTCGTTCTGGTTGTACTTAATTCGACCCCAATACAGCCATCTTTAATATCGATTAAATTCGACTGCATGGTGTTGGGTACATCAGGTTCGGCCCCATCGAACATTGATTGTCACGGCATAAATTACTTTATGACGCCTATTATTTTAATTGATTGTTTATTGTTTATAAATTCGAAAATTAAAAATGAAATTCGAAGTGTGTCAATTCCGCACACTGCACTATGTAAGCCATTATCTGCGAATATTCTTATCTTTATGGTATCCTTTTTATCACTCAGCAATGCGAAATGATTCTTATGATTAATCATAAGTTATAATTTCAAAATATCTCACGGCTGCAAAATACACGTTTAACTTTCACGTTTTGTGTGACGATATGATATGGAGGAAAATTATTAAAAAGTAAAAGCGTGCTAAGTTTGGCCGGGCCGAATCTTGGGCAACCTCCACCATGGATTCCCCTAAAAATGTTCCTTTATTAATTTAGTTCGCAATTGAGTTATTTTGCAACAATCAAATCGGGAGTTGATTGCGGTTGGTACCCCGATATAACTTCTCAAGAAGTCATATCGGGGAATCGATATTTAAGGAGTATATAGAATGAATCAGATCATACTTGAATTTTGGAAGTCGTTGTACCAATTACACCAAAATGAGGTGAAAATTGAGGCTTCTAGGCGCTGAAAAGTCAAATCCGGGGTCGGTTAATATGGAGGCTATATCAGAATATAGACCGAATCGGATCATACTCATCACATATGTTGAAGGTCGGAATAGAAGTATTTGTGCCAAATTTTAGCAAAATCAGGTGAGAATTGAGGCTTCTATCTGCTCACAATGTCTAATCCGGGATTCGATCAAAATGGGGGCTATATCGGTATTTTGACCGATTAGGATCATACATGACACAGATGAATATGGGGGCTATATCGGTATTTTGACCGATTAGGATCATACATGGCACAGAAGAAGTACTTGTGCCAAATTTCAGACAAGTCTGACGACAGTTGCGGCCTCTGGGGGTTCAATAAATCAAAAATGGGGATCGGCTTATATGGGACCAATATCTAAATGTGAACCGATATGATACATTTGCGATCCCCAACCTACATTGATAAGAAGTATTGGTGAAAAATGTCAAGCGGATATCTTTATTTGTTCGAACGCTATCGTTATTTCGACAGACGGACATCGCTAAATCGAATCAGGAAGTGATGGATAAGGGTTTAGCTCTTCGCCTTCTTAGAGTTGCTAACAAATTCACAAAGTTTAAATACCCTTTACCACGGTGGTGTATGGTATAACAAGTAAGAGCGTGCTAAGGCACTTGGCAGCTTATTATTAAAATCGCTGGGGAAAAGACAGACAATTTAGAAGAAAACATAACAAGTAAAAAGGCGTTAAGTTTGGCCGGGATGAACTTTGAATACCCACCACCTCGGGATATATGTAAACCACCTTTCGTCAAAATCCGGTGCAAAATTCATACCTTATGCCCCATAGCAGCTATATCAATATATGCTCCGATTTTGACCAAATACTAATAAACAATAGTCATTGTTCAATTCTACCGCCGATCTGAACTATATACGACACGGATATCGAAAAGCATAACATAAGTCAGTCTGTCAAATTTCAGTGAAATCGGATTACAAATTCGCCTTTTAAGGGGCCAAGACTTTAAACCGAGAGATCGGTCTATATGGCAGCTATATACAAATCTTGATCGATCTAGACCAAATTGCAGAAATATGTTGAGGGGCTTAACGTAACTCTCTGTTTCAAATTTCGGCAACATCGGACAATAAATGCGCCTTTTATGGGCCCAAACATTAAATCGAAAGATCGTTCAATATGACAGCTATATCCAAATCTGGACCGATCTGAGTGAAATTGAAGAAGGATGTCGAAGGGCCCAACACAACTCTCTGTCCCATATTGCGGCGACATCGGACAATAAATGCGCCTTTTATGGCCACAAAACCAAAAACCGAGAGATCGGTCTATATGGGAACTATATCCAAAACTGGACCGATAAGTGCGATAATGCAGAAGTATATCAAGGGGCTTAACTTTACTCAATGTCCAAAATTTCGGCGACATCGGATAATAAATGCGCCATTAATGGGCCTAAGACCCTAAATCGGAGGATCGGTCTATATGGCAGATATATCCAAATCTTGACCGATCTGATCCAAATTGACGAAGGATGTCGAAGGGCCTAACATAACTCTCTGTCCCAAATTTCAGCAAAATCTGATAATAAATTTGGCTTTTATGGGCCTAAGACCCTAAATCGGAGGTCTATATGTCAGCTATATCCAAATCTGGACCGATCTGGGCTAAATTGACGAAGGATGTTAAAGTTAATAACACAACTCAATGTCCCAAATTTCAGCAAAATCGGATAATAAATGTGGCTTTTATTGGGCTAAGACCCTAAATCGGCGGATCGGTCTATATGGGGGTTATATCAAAATATAGTTCGATATAGCCCATCTTCGAACTTTATCTGCTTATGGACAAAAACAGATTAACCTGCTTATGGAAAAAATCTCTATTTTTGAAGACTGTAGCGTGATTTCAACAGACACACGGACATATCTAGATCGTCTTAGATTATATATAGATAGATATATACTTTACAGGGTCGGAAATTGATATTTCGATGTGTTGCAAACGGAATGACAATATGAATATACCCCCATCCTTCGGTGATGGGTACAAAGAGAAATTTTAACAAGTAAAAGGCGTTAAGTTCGGCCTGGCCGAACTTTGTTTACCCATCACCTCGTATATATGTGAAAGTCCTTTCGTCAAAATCCGGTAAAATATAGATACATTATGTCTCATAGCAGCTATATCGAAACATGGTCCGATTTGGGCCAAATACTAATAAGTAAAAGTCATTGTTCAAATGAGTATAACAAAATATTAGTCGTTTTAGTAGCTATATCTATAAATAAACCGATCTGAACCATATACGACACGGATGTCAAAAAGCCCGACATAAGTCACCGTGTCAAATTTCAGTGAAATCGGATTATAAATGCGCGTTTAATGGGCCCAAAACATTAAATGGAGAGATCGGTCTATTTGGCAGCTACATGCAAATCTGAACCGATCTGGGCCAAATTGAAGAAGAATGTTGAAGGGATTAACACAACTCACTGTTCAAATTTTTGGCAAAATCGGGAAGTAAATGCGCCTTTTATGGGCGCAAGACCTTAAATCGATAGATCGGTCTATATGGCAGCTATATCCAAATTGAAGGAAGATGTCGAAGGGCCTATTACAACTCACTGTCCCAAATTTCAGCAAAATCGGCTAATAAATGTGACTTTTATGGGCCTAAGACCCTAAATGTGCGGATCGGTCTATATGGGGGCTATATGAAGATATAGTCCGATATAGCCCATCCTCGAACTTAACCTACTTATGGACAAAAAAAGAATCTGTGCAAAGTTTCAGCTCAATATCTCTCTTTTTAAATACTGTAGCGCGATTTCAACAGACACACGGACAGACGGACGGACATATCTAGATCGTCTTAGATTTTTACGCTGATCAAGAATATATATACTTTATAGGGTCGGAAATTGATATTTCGATGTGTTGCAATTGAAATGACAAAAAATTTCGGTGGTGGGTATAAAAATGGTTGGATGGTTGCACTTTTTGATACACCTAAATGATTTTTATTTGCATATACGAATTGCTAATGGTACAAACCATGTTCAATAACATATTTGTCAATGGTCTAATGTCCTCGACACACATTCTCAATGTATAGCCTCAAATTTTTCCAATTCGTCCTGAAGTCCTATAAACTTGATTTTATTGTTGAAATCATTTACAGTACAAGTGCTTAAATTTGAATAGGAGAAATATTTACTTGCTAAACTTGAAAAGAGCCAAAAAATACTTTGTGTTTGTTGCAAATCCTTAATGGATGAATCTTCTTAATGTTGACAGAAGGGCGTGTAATTCTACCCTCTACACAGAAAAAAGGTGTGCATTTTGTATATTTATTTATTGTAAAATAATTCATTTCTAATAAATACGTTATTAGATTTACAATTCCATAAGTGAGGTTGTAAATGTAGTTATCATTTTCATTTTATTTACAAATATTTTCATAAACAATAATAAATATATTTACAATTTCAGTTATTGGGTTTACAATTTTCTCTTTTGGCACCAAATCAATTACAGGTTATAATTGGATTTACAACCTCGGGCCATTGCCGGCAATTGAACATTTTGATGTCAGTTTTGGCCTGGTTTTGTAAATCCAATTACAACGATAATTGATTTGGTGCCAAAAGGAAAAAGTTGTTGACATAATTACTATTGTTTATTGAAACTATTTGTAAATATAATTTCTATGATATATACAGGGTGGCTGATGAATATTGCTACATTTTTTTTTCGGTGTATGGAATACATTTTTCTTTTATTCATGTTAAATTAAATTATTAAATTAATTATTAAATTATTATTAATTAAATTAATTAATTAATTAATTAAATTAATTATTAAATTATTATTATTAAATAGAAAAAAAGTTATTACATTTTTTTTTGGTAGCGGCTTTCATCAGCCACCCTGTACATTTACAACCGCCCTTTTGGAATTGGTAATTAGAAATATTAATAATAATCAAAATCGTAAATATAATAACGTGTTTATTGAAAAATAAGTGAAAAATCTACAAAAACAATAAAAACTGTATTTTTTCTGTGTAGAATCATTTACATACGACAATGACTTATACAAAGGATACTTCAAGAATGGTTGGCTTGCTATGTAAACTTAGCGCCATTTATGTACTGGTCCATGTGCCAGAACTTGTATGAATACTTATCACATATGCTTACCTTGGATTTTTGTCCAAATTCAATGTTACGACTATCGTTGGTGGTATATGTGTGCATCAGCTTGGCGCCATCTTCCCATGGAGGTTTGTTGTAAATGCCATCAACATCCGACATGAGAATCAGCAAATCTGCCTGCACCTCGGCAGCAAGCATGGCTGACAAACTATCGTTATCCTTAATGGCAATTCCCTAAATAAACGCAAGGAAAGGAATACGGTAGGTAGGTTAAAGCAGTTTACAGTCAGCATGTGCATGGCCCCAGCCACCACTTAGCCCAACACTCACGACATTAGCCTCGCTGAGAGATCTCATTGTCATTAAACAAGGACTCAGCGGAATTTGTGGTTGTAAGGCAAAAGCAGCAACCGTTTCTTTATAGTACATTTTCCTACCTTTTTGGATCCTGCTGGAAGATCATCATCCACAATGAACATAGGTGGCGATACAGCGTCATTGGTGTTAATGATCGGAACAATGTTTAAACTAATCAACTCCGATAAGGTGCAGAATAAATTGTTACGCGTCTCATCATTATAAAAGTCTGGTTTTGTGACAAGAACCTATATACAGTGGAATAAAATCAATAAAAAAAAAACTAATCATTAATGACATACTACTACAAAATTTACGAGACTTAATGCCAATTCGAACAAGCAATGAATTATGTTGTGATTTTCCTTTAAAAAGACTATAAAAAGGAACAAGTGAAGAGTGCTCAATGAGCGATAATGATATAATGATGTCAAGTACTCGAGATATGGATTATCCTTCATATATAATTAAAAAAAAAATAAAAAAAAATTAACTTATAAGATAGCGAGTATTGTAGGAGAGTTTTGAACTGTAAGCTATTATTCCAGCTGGCAGGAAATACTTCACCATTATTCATTTGGAAATGTCATTACTTCAATACTTTGGTGTCTGCTGATACTGCTAACAATAAATCGGTTAGAAGCAGGACTATTATTAATTGCTTGACTGCGACTATGATAAATAAACAAGCAGCAGCAACAGTAAGAGCAAAAAATGAAGAAACTGTATAACTTTGCTTGACTTGATAAGTATTGTAAAATGTTAAAGCAGTCATAGCAAGTCTGAGCAACATGAATCGATTTGATTGGCGTAACTGCCAATCAAATCGATTCAGTTTTTGTTTTGTATTCATTGCATTTATTTTGCTTCGACTTGCCATAGTCAAAAAAAGCAATAAAAGTAACTCAAAAGCATTTCTAGTTATAGGTACCCTTTCTATTCTTACATTTTTACCGATAGGGGCAATATGGATATCAAATGAAAGGTATTTTGAGGGTTGAGTGTTTCAGAGTGACACACCTGATAGTAGGGACCAAAGAAGTGTGTCAAAATCATACTATACCTTTAAATACCTTTCATTTGATACCCATATTGCCCCAATCTGGAAAAATGTATTTTGGGGTGGGGCGACCCCCAGACGCTTAGGCTTAGTTTTTATATAATTTCTTGCAGTACTTCTTTTGCAGAAGCTGTAGGGACATCGAGGAAGAAGAGACAATAGAACACCTTCTGTGTGTGTGTCCCGCACTAGAAGTTAGAAGGAGTTTCACTTTAGGTTCTCATTTCTCTGAGAACCCGTCTGATTTAGCGGATGTGAACATTCGCAAGTTATTGGGCTTTTTAAAGACATCTGGATAGTTTGTCTTGACATTCTAAGTCGATTTAGCTATGTCCGCCCGTCTGTCTGTCTATCCAAAGCATGCAAACTTTCGCAAGAATAAAGCTAAGCGCTTGAATTTTTGTACAAATGCTTTCTATTAGTGTAGGTCGGATGGTGATTTTAAATGGGCCATATCGGTTTGTTTGGATATATATAGCTGTCATATAACTCATTGATATGTGGGAAGTTTGCGCCTGTTCCGTAGTGGAATGTTTATGGATAAAATTTGCATTTAGATGTCATATAAATTAATTTTGGATCTTGACTTCTTAAGACTCTAGAGGGCTTAATTTGCATTGGATTTGGCTGAAATTTTGCACAGTGATTTCTGTTATGAACTGACCATGCGTTCCAATCGATTCGATTCATGCCATACTTGGAACATATGTTCAGATAATGACAGAAGTCACTGTTCAAAATTTCAGTCAAATCGGATCTTTACTTCTTGATCCTCTAGAGGGCGCAATTAAAATCCGATTTGGTTTGTGAAGTGTCTCGTTCTGCATGAAGTGTCTCGTTCTAACGGACAATAACTATGCCAAGTATGGTTTAAATCGGTTAATAACCTGATATAGCTACCATATAAACCGATTTCGGATCTTGAATCGTTGATCCACTAGAGGAAGTAATTAATATCCGATTTGTTTGAAATTTTTCATGAAGTGAGTCATTCTGACTTCCAATAACTGTGACAAGTACGGTCTAAATCAGTTTATACCTGATATACAATAGTTGCCATATAAATTAATTGTTTCGTTTTCACTTCCGAGCTGTGTATGGTCTTAATCGGTTCATAACCTGATATATATATATATATATATATCTGTAATCTGATCTTGACTTCTTAAGCCTCTAGAGGGTGCAAATACCGCCAGATTTTGCTGCAATTTTGCATGATAAGTCTTGCTTTGACTTCCAATAATTGTGTCAAGTATGGTCTAAATCGGTTCATAACTTGATATGGCTCCCCTATAAACCGATATCCCAAATTTGCTTCTTCATTCTCTATATATTGTTCGATTTGACTGAAATTTTGCAAAAATGACTGAGATGTTCAGTTGGGAAAAGTCCACCCAAAATCGAGCGATATAAAATCTGAAACGATTAGCACCAAAATTCAAAGCGTTTGTTCTTAGCCTTAAAATATGTAACACGGGCAGACAGATAACCGAACTTGCGACTAGACGGACATGGCTAGATCGAAGTGGGAAGTAATTCTGAGTCGATCGGTACACTATTATTTGCCAAAGTAGTAGTTCTATGAGTAACTTCTGTTTAATTAATAATAATTGCCGTATAAATTTTTACTTTGTGCTGAAATTAAATTCTAAGACATAAAATCCTCCAAAGGATCCCAAAGAAAGCACCCATGCAAATTGTGAATGCCGATGCGGCACATGGAGTTAAGGTTGCCACCATTTTTAGATCATCGATAAGGGGCCTTCTTTTCCCACACAAGTCCAAACGACGTGCTGCTGGGCAAGACTTTTTTATTCAAAAGTTTTACAAAACAAGTAAGAGCGTTCTAAGTTCGGCCGGGCCGAATCTTATATGCCCTCCACCATGGTCGCATCTGTCGAGTTCTTTGCGCAGTATTTTGTTTTAGGCAAACGAAGGTATAATGAATAAGGACGGAGGAGCAGATATATCAAGTTAAAGTCTTATTCGGGGCTCAAGAAGCGAAATCGGGAGATCGGTTTTTATGGGAGCTATATCAGGTTATAAACCGATTAGAACCATACATACATAGTTGTTGGAAGTGATATCAAAACACTATGTGCAAGATTTCAGTCAAATAGGACGAGAATGGCGCCCTCTAGAGGCTCAAGAAGTCGAGACCCAAGATCGGTTTATATGGCAGCTATATCAGGTTATGGACCGATTAGAACCATACTTCGTATAGTTGTTGGAAGTGATATCAAAACACTATGTGCAAAAATTCAGTAAAATCGGACGAGAATTGCGCCCTCTAGAGGCTCGAGAGGCTGTGAGAAGTTTGCCCCTGTTCCTTAATGGAATGTTCATGGGCAAAATTTGCAATATGTAATATCAAAACATAGACCGATTTGAACCAAACTTAGCACAGTTGTTGAAAGTGATACCAAAACGTCACGGGCAAAGTTTCAGTTTCAATTGACTTTCACTTTTGGGACCAAGTTTCTGGGGGTCCACCACACCCACAAACAGAACTTTTGCTGACTATTGCCGTATGGGGTTTGAATAAGTTGGAATACATCTTCAACTGAAATTCGGCAGAAATTTCCGCCATAATCTGGTGAAAAATGCATAATTTATGCCCCCATACAGCTACCGTTGTCGAAAAGCCTAACACAAATCACTGTCCCAAAATTCAGCGAAATCTCACGGTAAATGCGCTTTTAATGAGCCCAAGACCTTAAATCGAGAGATCGGTCTATATGGCAGCTATATTCAAATCTAGAACGATCTGAGCCAAGTTGGAGAAGGCTGTCGAAGGCCATAAAACAACTCGATGTTCCATATTTTGGCGACATTGGACAATAAATGCGCCTTTTATGGGTGCAAAACCATAAATCGAGAGATCGGTATATATGGCAGCTATATCCAAATATAAACTGATCTAGGGCGAATTGCGAACTATGACATGAGGTTTAACACAACTCACTGTCCCAAATGTTGCCAAAATCGGACAATCTTTTATGAGCCCAAGTCCTTAAATCGGCGGATCGGTCTTTATGGCAGATATACCCAAATCTGGACCGATCTGGGCCAAATTGAAGAAGGATATCGTAGGGCCTAACACAACTCACTGTCCCAAATTTCAGCAAAATCGGATAAAAAATGTGGCTTTTATGGGCCTAAGAACTTAAATCGACGGATCGGTCTACATGAGGGCTATATGAAGATATAGTCCTATATAGCCCATCTTCGAACTTAACCTGCTGATGGACAAGAAAAGAATCTGTGCCAAGTTTCAGCTCAATATCTCTATTTTTAAAAACTGTAGCGTAAATTCAACAGGCACACGGACAGACATGCCTAGAGCATCTTAGATTTTTACGACGATTAAGAATATATATACTTTCTAGGGTCGGAAATGAATATTACGATGTGTTGCAAACGGAATGGCAAAAAGTATAAAAGGGAAAGATTAATATCAGAAACTTATTTGTTTTAATGTGGAGCCTTTAATTTCAGTTATTCAGCAACCTGAATAAAATTATTTTACCCTACAAGTTTCTCTCGGAATTATTTTTGTTTACCTTACCTTTACCTTTGTATTTTAAATAAAGGTAGTTCTAGCTGTGAACTAACTCACAGTGTACGTGATATATAATGCTCGGATTTAAATTGTGGCTAGGTACAAATGTAAGTACTAAAACGTACGTTAAGGTACTAAAAGTATTTATCGGGTGGCCAGAACCTTTTTGAAATATAATTAGGAACTAAAATCTAAATAAAGGTCATCCTTTTCGTATAGGGCAATCAGACCTCGCCAGTATTTATTATACCCTCTACCATAGGATGGGGGGTATACTAATTTCGTCATTCTCTTTGTAACTACCCGAAATATTTGTCTGAGACCCCATAAAGTATATATATTCTTGATCGTCGTGACATTTTATGTCGAACTAGCCATGTCCGTCCGTCTGTCTGTCGAAAGCGCGCTAACTTCCGAAGGAATAAAGCTAGCCGCTTGAAATTTTGCACAAATGTTTCGTCTTGGTGTAGGTCGGTTGGGATTGTAAATGGGCCATATCGGTCCATGTTTTGATATAGCTGCCATACAAACCGATCTTGGGTCTTGACTTCTTAAGCTTCTAGAGGGCGCGATTCTTATCCGATTGGAATGAAATTTTGCACGACCTGTTTTGTTATGATAGCAACCAATTGTGCCAAGTATGCTTCAAATTGGTCCATAACCTGATGTAGCTGCCACATAAAATGATCTTGGGTCTTGGTCTCTAGCGGTCACAATTATTATCCGATTTGCCTGAAATTTTGTACGGTGGATCCTCGAATGACCATTAACATACGTATTTGTTATGGTCTGAATCGGTCTATAGCCTGATACAGCTCCCATATAAATCAATCTCTCTCTTTTACTTCTTGACCACCAAAGGGCGCAATTCTTATTCGAATTTGCTGACATTTTACACAGGTCTCCAACATATAATTTAATTGTCTTGATCTTAATAGAGCAGAGCGAATCTTTTCCTTTATCCTTTTTTGCCTAAGAAGAGATGCCGGGAAAAGAACTCGACAAATGCGATCCATGGTGGAGAAAAATAAATCAATTCTTGATTAGGCCACATAGTTTGGGAATGCTCAAAGCCACCTTTTTGTGACCATCTATCATTCGTTGATCCTGAAACTTAAGCTTGTGTAGGGTAGTTCGTAGCTCGTCCGCTCTTCAATTCCTGGGATATTTCTGTGGCCTGCCACCCAGAACAGGTAAAGTTTTAACTGTTCAGCCATTTCGTTGAGAGATCCGCGACAGTAGAAGGCGGTTTTTGCGTTCAGAAATAAGTTCTGCAGGAATTTAATGGCAGCCTAGCTGGCTGAAAAGATATTTATGCCAATCGTCGGTATGACATTATATCTTATCTATTCCACCACTTCCTTAATTGCAAGGATCTCCTATTGATACACACTGCAGTGAACTTAACGCTAACGTAATAATTTTTCTAGATTCCGATTCTTCTACCACCGTGATAAAAGATTTAACATTTCCTATAAAATGTGAAGAGCTGATTGTCACCGAAAAATAACAATGAGATTCCCTGGTTAAACAATCAGAGTTGGAAAAAGAAACGTGGGCAGTAGAATATCTTCTTTTAAAATAAAAGAGAAATACTTACTTCTTTTAAAATTATGCAAATATATTGTTTATGCCAAAAACGAACAAATTAAATAAAGTGGAAATAGCTAAAGCCTGTTAGCCAAAACAATCCAGAATTGAATAGAAAATAAACAAGTAAAAAGGCATTAAGTTCGGTCGGGCCGAACTTTGGATACCCACCACCTCGGTTAAATATGTAAACCCCCTCTTGTCACAATCCGGTGAAAATTGGATAACTTATGCACCCAAATTCGGCACGGACATTGAATCGTCTAATAAATATAAGTCACGGTTCAATTTTGCAGAAAAAAATATTGGTCTTTTTGGCAGCTATATCAAAATATAAACCGGTCTGGACCATATAGGACACGTATTGCGAAATGCCTAACATAAGTCACTGGGTCAAATTTCAACGAAATCGGATACTAAAAGCGCTTTTTGAACGGCCAAGATTTTGAATCGAGAGATCGTTCTATATGGCACCTATAACCAAATCTGGACCGATCTGAACCAAATTAAACAAGGATATAATAATCATCCTATTTATCCTATATCCGTAGTTATATATTAATAGGCGCTGGTCTCGATCATATTTTATTAAGGTCCCGAGAACTCATATACAAGTAACATTTACAGACAATAAATCTACTTAACTTAAATGGGATTAAGACCTTAACTTGGAAGATCGGTCTAAATGACAGCTATATCTATATAGTCTGATCTGAGTCATATTTTAGTCTGATGCCGGGAGGCTAAAACAACTCACTATTTCAAATTTGATCGACAATAAAGCTTTTATGAGCTTCAGACACTTAATCGATAGATCGGTCTATATGACAGCTATATCTAAATATAGTCTGATCTGAACCATATTAAGGTCGAATATCGGGAGGCTCAAAACAACGGACTGCTTCCAAATTCAACGAAATCAAGTAATAAGTAAAGATGTTATGGGCTTCAGACCCTTTATCGGCAGATCGGTCTATATGGCAGCTATATACAAATATAGTCGGTCTATATGGCAGCTATATCTAAACATAGTCCGATCTAAACCATACTAAGGTCAGATGTCGGGAGGCTTAAAACAACTCACTATTTCAAATTTCAGCGAAATCGGGCAATAAAAAAAGTTGTATGAGCTTCAGACCCATTATAGGCAGATCGGTCCATATAACAGCTATATCCAAATATGGTTCGATTTGACTGTTCAATAACTTAATCTGCGTGGAGCAAAGAATGTATTTGTGCCAAATTTCAGCTCAATTTCTCAATTATTGAAGGCTGTAGAGTGACTATAACATACGGACGGACAGACACATGGACATCGTTTAATCGTCTTAGAATTTTACATAGATACGAAATAAAAATTGTATAATCATTTATAATAAAAATTATTCCTATTGTAGATGATAATAATCTACAAAAAAAAAATAAGGAAAAAAGATAAAATCTTATCACTGGCACCACAAATCAATATTTTTATTAAACTATTTAAATATAATCATAATATACAGATATCTTTCTTCAAAATTAATAAATTTAAAGGAAATCAATGTAAAAACAAGTAAAAGCGTGCTAAGTTCGGCCGGGCCGAATCTTATATAACCTCCACCATGGATCGAATTTGTCGAGTTCTTTTCCGGTCATCTCTTCTTTGGGAAAAAAGGATATAAGAAAAGATTTCCTCTGCTATTAGAGCGATATCAAGCTATGGTCCGGTTTGGACCACAATTAAATTATATATTGGAGGCCTATGTAAAATGTCAGCCAATTCGAATAAGAATTGCGCCCTTTGGGGGCTCAAGAAGTAAAATAGAGAGATCGATTTATATGGGAGCTGTATCGGGCTATAGACCGATTCAGACCATAATAATCACGTATGTTGATGGTCATGAGAGAATCCGTCGTACAAAATTTCAGGCAAATCGGATAATAATTGCGACCTCTAGAGGCTCAAGAAGTCAAGATCCCAGATCGGTTTATATGACAGCTTTATCAGGTTATGAACAGAGGCTCAAGAAGTCAAGAACCATACTTGGCACAGTTGTTGGATATCGTAACAAAACACGTCGTTCAAAATTTCATTTCAATTGGATAAGAATTGCGCACTCTAAACGCTCAAGAAGTCAAGACCCACGATCGGTTTATATGGCAGCTATATCAGGTTATGGACCGATTTGAACCATACTCAGCACAGTTGTTGGATATAATAACGAAACACGTCGTGCAAAATTTCATTCAAATCGCATAAGAATTGCGCCTTCTAGAGGCTCAAGAAGTCAAGACCCAAGATCGGTTTATATGGCAGCTATATCAGGTTATAAACCGATTTGAACCATACTTGGCACAGTTGATGGATATCATAACAAAACACGTCGTGCAAAATTTCATCCCAATCGGATAAGAATTGCGCAACCTAGAGGCTCAAGAAGTCAAGACCCAAGATCGGTTTATATGGCAGCTATATCAAAACATGGACCGATATGGCCCATTTTCAATACCAACCGACCTACGCTAATAAGAAGTATTTGTGCAAAATGTCAAGCGGCTAGCTTTACTCCTTCGGAAGTTAGCGTGCTTTCGACAGACAGACGGACGGACGGACAGACGGACGGACATGGCTAGATCGACATAAAATTTCACGACGATCAAGAATATATATACTTTATGGGGTCTCAGACGAATATTTCGAGTAGTTACAATCAGAATGACGAAATTAGTATACCCCCCATCTTATGGTGGAGGGTATAATAAAAGTAAATATTCTCCGATCTTTCCTCCTCTAAAAGAATAAACCCCAAAAAATACCTTTCCATGTTGTCTATAAGAAATTGATATTTCGATGTGTTGCAAACGGAATGACTAAATGAATATACTCCCTATCCTATGGTGGTGAGTTTAATAAGAGAATGTAAAACCCAAAAAAAAAAAAAATTGAAACGAGTAAAAGCGTGCTAAATTCGGCCGAGCCGAATCTTATATACCCTCCACCATGGATCGCAATTGTCTATTTCTTTTCCCGGCATCTCTTCTTTGGGAAAAAAGAATATAAGAAAAGATTTCCTCTGCTATTAGAGCGATATAAAGATATGCTCCGGTTTGGACCACAATTAAATTATATGTTGGAGACCTGTGTAAAATGTCAGGCAATTCGAATAAGAATTGCGCTCTTTGTGAGCTCAAAAAGCAAAAAAGAGAGATCGATTTATATGGGAGCTGTGTCGGGCTATGGACCGATTCAGGCCATAATAAACACGTATGTTGATGGTCATGAAAGAATCCGTCGTACAAAATTTCAGGCAAATCGGATAATAATTGCGACCTCTAGAGGCTCAAGAAGGCAAGATCCCAGATCGGTTTATATGGCAGCTATATCAGGTTATGAACCGACTTGTATTTTATTTGACATAGTGGTTGAAAGTAACAATAAAAAAAATCTTGCGAAATTTCAGCCAAATCGGATAGGAATTGCGCCCTCTAGAAGCTCAAGAAATCAAGTCCCCAGATCTGTTTATATGACAGCTATATCAGGTTATGAACCAATTTGAACCATACTTTTCACAGTTGTTGGATATCATAACAAAATACTACGTGTCAACATTCATTCAAATCGGAAAGGAATTGCGCCCTCTAGAGGCTCAAGAAGTCAAGACCCAAGATCGGTTTATATGTCAGATATATAAAGTTATGCACCGATTTGAACCATACTTGGCACAGTTGTTGGATATCGTAACAAAACACGTCGTTCAAAATTTCATTTCAATTGGATAAGAATTGCGCACTCTAGACGCTCAAGAAGTCAAGACCCACGATCGGTTTATATGGCAGCTATATCAGGTTATGGACCGATTTGAACCATACTCAGCACAGTTGTTGGATATAATAACGAAACACGTCGTGCAAAATTTCATTCAAAACGCATAAGAATTGCGCACTCTAGAGGCTAAAGACGTCAAGACCCAAGATCGGTTTATATGGCAGCTATATCAGGTTATAAACCGATTTGAACCATACTTGGCACAGTTGTTGGATATCGTAACAAAACACGTCGTGTAAAATTTCATTCCAATCGGATAAGAATTGCGCACTCTAGACGCTCAAGAAGTCAAGACCCCAGATCGGTTTATATGGCAGCTATATCAGGTTATGGACCGATTTGAACCATACTCGGCACAGTTGTTGGATATAATAACGAAACACGTCGTGCAAAATTTCATTCAAATCGGATAAGAATTGCGCCTTCTAGAGGCTCAAGAAGTCAAGACCCAAGATCGGTTTATATGGCAGCTATATCAATATATGGACCGATATAGCCCATTTACAACACCAACCGACCTACACTAATAAGAAGTATTTGTGCAAAATTTCAAGCGGCTAGTTTTACTCCTTCGGAAGTTAGCGTGCTTTCGACAGACAGACGGACGAACGGACATGGCTAGATCGACATAAAATGTCACGACGATCAAGAATATATATACTTTATGGGGTCTCAGACGAATATTTCGAGTAGTTACAATCAGAATGACGAAATTAGTATACCCCCCATCTTATAGTAGAGGGTATATAAAGGATATTAGAAAAGATTTGCTCTGCTATTAGAGCAAGATCAAGAATGGTCCGGTATGGACCACAATTAAATTATATGTTGGAGACCTGTGTAAAATGTCAGCCAATTCGAATAAGAATTGCACTCTTTGTGAGCTCAAAAAGTAAAATAGAGAGATCGATTTATATGGGAGCTGTATCGGGCTATGGACCGATTCAGACAATAATAAACACGTATGTTGATGGTCATGAAAGAATCCGTCGTACAAAATTTCAGGCAAATCGGATAATAATTGCGACCTCTAGAGGCTCAAGAAGTCAAGATCCCAGATCAGTTTATATGGCAGCTATATCAGGTTATGAACCGACTTTTATTTTTTGGTTGAAGAATTGCGCCTTCTAGAGGCTCAAGAAATCAAGACCCAAGATCGGTTTATATGGCAGCTATATCAGGTTATGAACCGATTTGAACCATACTTGGCACAGTTATTGGATATTATAACAAAACACGTCGTGCAAAATTTCATTCCAATCGGATAAGAATTGCGCACTCTAGAGGCTCAAGAAGTCAAGACCCCAGATCGGTTTATATGGCAGCTATATCAGCTTATGGGCCGAGTTGAACCATACTTAGCACAGTTGTTGGATATAATAACGAAACACGTCGTGCAAAATTTCATTCAAATCGGATAAGAATTGCGCCTTCTAGAGGCTCAAGAAGTCAAGACCCAAGATCGGTTTATATGGCAGCTATATCAGGTTATGAACCGATTTGAACCATACTTGGCACAGTTGTTGGATATCATAACAAAACACGTCGTGCTAAATTTCATTCCAATCGGATAAGAAATGCGCACTCTAGAGGCTCAAGAAGTCAAGACCCAAGATCGGTTTATATGGCAGCTATATCAATATATGGACCGATATAGCCCATTTACAACACCAACCGACCTACACTAATAAGAAGTATTTGTGCAAAATGTCAAGCGGCTAGCTTTACTCCTTCGGAAGTTAGCGTGCTTTCGACAGACAGACGGACGAACGGATGGACGGACGGACGGACATGGCTAGATCGACATAAAATTTCACGACGATCAAGAATATATATACTTTATGGGGTCTCAGACGAATATTTCGAGTAGTTACAATCAGAATGACGAAATTAGTATACCCCCCATCTTATAATAGAGGGTATAAAAAGGATATAAGAAAAGATTTGCTCTGCTATTAGAGCAATATCAAGAATGGTCCGGTATGGACCACAATTAAATTATATGTTGGAGACCTGTGTAAAATGTCAGCCAATTCGAATAAGAATTGCACTCTTTGTGAGCTCAAAAAGTAAAATAGAGAGATCGATTTATATGGGAGCTGTATCGGGCTATGGACCGATTCAGACAATAATAAACACGTATGTTGATGGTCATGAAAGAATCCGTCGTACAAAATTTCAGCAAATCGGATAATAATTGCGACCTCTAGAGACTCTAGAAGTCAAGATCCCAGATCGGTTTATATGGCAGCTATATCAGGTTATGAACCGATTTGAACGATATTTGGCACAGTTGTTGGATATCATAACAAAATATTACGTGCCAAAATTCATTCAAATTGGATAAGAATTGCGCCTTCTAGAGGCTCAAGAAGTCAAGACCCAAGATCGGTTTAAAAGACAGCTATATAAGGTTATGGACCGATTTGAACCATACTTGGCACAGTTGTTGGATATAATAACGAAACACGTCGTGCAAAATTTCATTCCAATCGGATAAGAATTGCGCACTCTAGAGGCTCAAGAAGTCAAGACCTCAGATCGGTTTATATGGCAGCTATATCAGGTTATGAACCGATTTGAACCATGCTTGGCACAGTTGTTGGATATAATATCGAAACACGTCGTGCAAAATTTCATCCCAATCGGATAAGAATTGCGCACTCTAGAGGCTCAAGAAGTCAAGACCCAAGATCGGTTTATATGGCAGCTATATCAAAACATGGACTGATATGGCCCATTTACAATACCAACTGACCTACACTAATGAGAAGTATTTGTGCAAAATTTCAAGCGGCTAGCTTTACTCCTTCGGAAGTTAGCGTGCTTTCTTCTAAAAATGAGACAAAAAAGTAATAAAACTAAAAGCTAACAAAAAAAGAAGTCAAACTACGAAATAAAGAAAACTGAGCTACCAGAGCAAATGAACTTAAAATTAAGAAATTGAAAAATAAGGAGAACGACACGGATGTCGAAAAGACTAATACAACTCACAGTCCCAAATTTCAGGGAAATCGGACAATAAATTCGCCTTTTATGGGCCCAAGACCTTACATCGAGAAATCGGTCTATATGGCAGCTATATCCAAATCTGAACCGATATGGGCCAAAACGCAGAAAGTTGTTGAAGAGCCTAACGCAACTCATTGTCCCGAATTTCGGCGAAATCAGACAATAAATGCGACTTTCATGGGCCCAAACCTTATATCGAGAGATCGGTGTATATGGCAGCTATATCTAAATCTAGACCGATCTGGGCCAAATAAGCGAAGGATGTCGAAGGCCATTACATAACTCGTTGTCCCAAATTTTGGCGACATCGGACAATAAATGCGCCTTTTATGAGTCCACAACCATAAATCGAGAGATCGGTCTATATGACTATATGTCTATCCAAATCCAAACTAATTTCAAATACGTCATGGGGTCTAACTAAATTGCAGAAATACGTCATGGGGTCAAACACAACTCACTGTCCCAAATTTCGAAGTAATCGGACAAAAAATGCGCCTTTTATGGCCCCAAAACCTTAATTTGAGAGATCGGTCTATATGGCAGCTATTTCGAATACTGAACCGATCTTAGCCAAATTGCAGAAAGATGTCAGGGGGCCTAACACAACTCACTGTCCCAAATCGGTCAATAAATGCGGCTTTTATGGTTCTAAGAACTAAAATCGAGAGATCGGTCTATATGGCAGCTATATCGAAATCTGGACCGATCTGGGCCAAATTAAAAAAAAACAAGTAAAAGCGTGCTAAGTTCGGCCGGGCCGAATCTTATATACCCTCCACCATGGATTGCATTTGTCGAGTTCTTTTCCCGGCATCTCTTCTTAGGCAAAAAAAAAAGGATATAAGAAAAGATTTGCTATGCTATTAGAGCGATATCAAGATATGGTCCGGTTTGGACCACAATTAAATTATATTATGTTGGAGACCTGTGTAAAATGTCAGCCGATTCGAATAAGAATTGCGCCCTTTGTGGGCTCAAGAAGTAAAATAGAGAGATCGATTTATATGGGAGCTGTATCGGGCTATAGACCGATTCAGACCATAATAAGCACGTATGTTGATGGTCAAGAGAGGATCCGTCGTACAATTTCAGGCAAATCGGATAATAATTGCGACCTCTAGAGGCTCAAGAAGTCAAGATCCCCGATCGGTTTATATGGCAGCTATATCAGGTTATGAACCGACTTGTACTTTATTTGACATAGTTGTTGAAAGTAACAATAAAAAACGTCTTGCGAGATTTCAGCCAAATCGGATAGGAATTGCGCCCTCTAGAAGCTCAAGAAGTCAAGTCCCCAGATCTGTTTATATGACAGCTATATCAGGTAATGAACCGATTTGAACCATATTTGGCACAGTTGTTGGATATCATAACAAAATACTACGTGCCAAAATTCATTCAAATTGGATAAGAATTGCACCCTCTAGAGGCTCAAGAAGTCAAGACCCAAGATCGGTTTATATGGCAGCTATATAAGGTTATGGACCGATTTGAACCATACTTAACACAATTGTTTGATATCGTAACAAACCACGTCGTGCAAAACTCCATTCCAATCGGATAAGAATTGCGCACTCTAGAGGCTCAAGAAGCCAAGACCCCAGATTGGTTTATATGGCAGCTATATCAAAATTACAAAACACGTCGTGCAAAATTTCATCCCAATCGGATAAGAATTGCGCACTCTAGAGGCTCAAGAAGTCAAGACCCACGATCGGTTTATATGGCAGCTATATCAGGTTATGGACCGATTTGAACCATACTTAATACAGTTGTTGGATATCATAACAGAACACGTCGTGCAAAATTTCATTCCAATCGGATAAGAATTGCGAACTCTAGAGGCTCAAGAAGTCAAGACCCAAGATCGGTTTATATGGCAGCTATATCAAAACATGGACCGATATGGCCCATTTACAATACCAACCGACCTACACTAATAAGAAGTATTTGTGCAAAATTTCAAGCGGCTAGCTTTACTCCTTCGGAAGTTAGCGTGCTTTCGACAGACAGACGGACGGACGGACGGACGGACAGACGGACGGACAGACGGACGGACGGACAGACGGACGGACAGACGGACGGACATGGCTAGATCGACATAAAATTTCACGACGATCAAGAATATATATACTTTATGGGGTCTCAGACGAATATTTCGAGTAGTTACAATCAGAATGACGAAATTAGTATACCCCCCATCTTATGGTGGAGGGTATAAAAATGTCAAAGAGCCTTACACAACTCACTGCCCAAATTTTGGAAAATCGTCTTTTATGGGCCCAAGACCTTAAATCGGCGGATCGGTCTATATGGCAGCTATACCCAAATCTAGACCAATCTGGGTCAAATTGAAAAAGGATATCGTAGGGCGGGGGGCTATGTCAAGATGTCAAGATATTGTCCGTTATAGCCCTTCTTCGAACTTCACCTATTTATGAACAAAAAAAAAAAAAATTGTGCAAAGTTTAAGCTCAATATCTCTATTTTTAAAGACTGTAGCGTGATTTCAACTGACAGACGGACAGACCGACGGACATGGCTAGATCGTCTAAGATTTTTACGACGATCAGTCTTTAACTCTCTAATATCTTTTTAGGGTGGGGACACTTCGCCGTTAATGCGGATATCGAATTCGTGCCATTGTAGCCTATGATGCGGAACGCGTTCGAGTCCTGGCTAGAACATCGAGAACAACAGAGCGATATGTATGCCCTCTTAATGTTGGCAACATTTGTTAGGTACAATGTCATGCATGGCCGTTTAAAAAAATGTCCGCAAAGAGTTTTCATACTACGGGACGCCGTTCGCACTCGACTATAAAAATGGTCCCTTATCACTGAGTTTAAACTTGAATCGAAAAGCACTCATTGAATTGTGAAAATCCTTATCGGTTCCTATTGGTAATATTCTTTCTTAGGGGAATGTTCTCATTAGGGGAGGGATGGCACCTCAGATATTTCGACTCAAATATGGATATCAAATTCGTGCTGCACTTCCAAATCCCTTTAATTTGAGCCCTATAGTGCCATTGCCGGTAAATATGAACCGTTTGGAGGGTGTTTTGGGTTGGGGCGGTCCCCGGCACTTTGCACTGAAATTAGATATCAAATTCGTTCTTTATTCCGAACGGAAATGAAGTTCAGTTTAGGAGGTACCCCAAAACACTTGGCTCCAAAATTGGATATCAAATCCGTTTTCTACTCTCAAATACCTTTCATTTGGGTCCCATATTGTCATAGTGGGTCAAAGTACCCATTGGATGTTTCGTAAGGGGGAAAAGCGCCAACTAGACTTGAAGGCAAATTTTAATGTCATATTCGTAATATATTCCCTAATACCATTCATTTGAGTCTCATATATTGTCGGCTAATTTGCCCATTTGGAGGTATTTGGGGATGGGCGACTTCCATTACTTGGACCTAATGTTTTATTCCATGTTTGTAATCTACTGCCTAATACTTTTCATTTGAGTCCCATAGTGACATGAACTTCGAAGGAGTTTTGGGGTTAGAGGGGGACCGCTGGGTACTTGAAACCAAAAGTTAATACCATATTTGTTTTTTGGTCTCCAATACTTTTCATTTGATTCCCTTATTGTGCCCGTCGGGCAACTTTCGGATATGGGTGGCGTTTTTGGGGTAAGGGGTAGGGTCTGCCTCCACCCGATATCTAAAAATTATATAGCCTATGTTTTCTTCCAGACAAACGCACACAATCTATGAACATTTTAAGAAAATCGGTTCAGCCAAGTATCATATAGTCATATTGGGTCTAATGGCTTTTTTGAGGGGTGGCGTGACCCCCGTACACTTCGATCTGATTTTGTATGCCAGATTCGAAATCTACTCCCGAAAACCTTTCATTTGAGCCCCATATTAAAATGAGCTACTCTCCAATACCTTTCATTTGATACCTATATTGTCGCGATCGGTCCACTTTTGATTTTGGGTTGTGTTTTTGGCATAAGGGGGGTCCGTCCCCCTTTCGATACCGAAAAATTATAAAGCCTATGTTTCCTCTAAGACCAACTTGCACAATATGCGAAAATTTAGAGAAAATCGGTTCGGCCGTTTTTCAGTCTATACGGAACAAACAAACCGAGTCCTATATATCCGTGATTGGCTAATGGGCCCATTTTGAGCGTTTTTGTGGGGGTGGGGTGACCCCCTATACTTCAACATGAATTTGAATGCCAGATTCGTTATATACTCCCGCATACTTTTTATTGGATACCCATATTGTCCTTACCAGTCCACTTTTGAGTTTAGGTGGTGGTTTTGGGGTAATGATGGAGGGAACGCCCCCTTCCGTTATCAATAAATTATGAAGCCTATTCCTACTTCCTGACCATGTTCGTAATCTACTCCCGAATACCTTTCATTTAAGTCCCATATTGTCATGTTCGCAAATAAACCTACTTTAAGGGGTTTTGGGGCTAGGTCGGCCCCCAGGTACTTTATCCCAACTTTTATTACTTTGCCCCAACTTTTATAATCAAGGTAATCGGTTCAGCCGGTTTTGAGTCCATACGTTTGTTTGTTTGTTTGTTTGTTTGTTTGTTTGTTTATTAGTTTGTTTGTTTGTTTGTTTGTTTGTTTTTTTTTTTTTTTTTTTTTTTTTGTTTGTTTGTTTGTGTGTTTGTTTGTTTGTTTGTGTGTTTGTTTGTTTGTTTGTTTGTTTGTTTGTTTGTTTGTTTGTTTGTTTGTTTGTTTGTTTGTTTGTTTGTTTGTTTGTTTGTTTGTTTGTTTGTTTGTTTGTTTGTTTGTTTGTTTGTTTGTTTGTTTGTTTGTTTGTTTGTTTGTTTGTTTGTTTGTTTGTTTGTTTGTTTGTTTGTTTGTTTGTTTGTTTGTTTGTTTGTTTGTTTGTTTGTTTGTTTGTTTGTTTGTTTGTTTGTTTGTTTGTTTGTTTGTTTGTTTGTTTGTTTGTTTGTTTGTTTGTTTGTTTGTTTGTTTGTTTGTTTGTTTGTTTGTTTGTTTGTTTGTTTGTTTGTGTGTTCTTTATAGACTCAGAAACGGCTGAACCAATTTTCTTGCAATTTTCACAGATGGTGAATAATGACCCCGTGGTGAAAATAGCCCTAAACCCTTACCCTAATTTTCAGAAACGCCAGATCTCGAAGATGGGTGGTGCGATTTAACCGAAATTTTGTGTGCTCTCATATAGTACCCTAAAAATAAAAATTTGGTATCCAAATTTTGGTTGGCGTACCTAGGGGAGGGCTGCCCAACCCTAAAACCTACCAAACATATATTTAGACCAATCTCGACAATATGGGACTCAATTAAAATGTATTTAGGATAAGAAAACGTATCTGATGTCCAATTGTCGGACCAAGTGCTAGGGGGACTACCCCAAGCCCCAACACCCCTAAATCGGACATATTTACCGACCATGGCAATATGGGACTCAAATGAAAGGTATTTGCAAATAAAATACGAATCTGATATCCAAATGTGGAACCAAGTGTTTGGGGGGCCACCTCTCACCAAAAACACCCCGAAAGGGGACAAATTTACGACCATAGCAATATGGGGCTCAAATGAAAGGTCTTTGGCAGTAAAGCACGAATTTGATATCAATAATCGGGAAAAGTGTCCATGGGGCCAACCACCCCCACAACACCACCCAAACAGGAAGTATTTTCTGACTATTGCAATATGAGGCTCAAATAAGAGGGTTTTTAAAGTGGAACACGAATCCGATGTATATTTTCAGGGCCAACTCATTGTGGCCGCCCATCCCACAAAACATCCCCAAGCCGGTCATGTTTGCCGACTATGAAAATAGGGGGCTCAAAGTAAATGTATGTGGGAGCAAACCACGTATCTGATATCAACATAAGGAGCCAACTGTCAAGCGGACGTCCCACCACCATAACAACCCCCAAATCGGACTTATTTGCTCACCAAGGCAATTTGGGGCCTAAAGAGAGTGGAACTAATTATTCATAGTTTTTAGGGCCAATACCCCAAAGGAGTTCAAATGAGATTAGAAAACGAATTTCATATCCAATTTTGAGGGCAATGGCAATATGGAGTTCAAATAAATGACATATAGATATATGAGAATATATTTTGAGGGAAAATATACCAGCAACCCCCAAAGGATAAACATTTTTCGACTATGACAATATGTGGCTCAAATGAAAGGTATTTGAGATTATAAAACGAATTTGATAACCAATTTTGGGGCCGTGTGTTTGGGGGACGCCGGGTCAGCTAGTTTTAAATAAAAATATATGTACATATGTAGGTAGACCAAACAAAGAAAAATGTACCAATAGTTAGTAAAAACAAGTAAAAGCGTGCTAAGTTCGGCCGGGCCGAATCTTATATACCCTCCACAATGGATCGAATTTGGTGAGTTCTTTTCCCGGCATCTCTTCTTAGGCAAAACAGGATATAAGAAAATATTTGCTCTGCTATTAGAGCGATATCAAGATATGGTCCGGTTTGGCCCACAATTAAATTATATGTTGGAGACCTGTGTAAAATGTCAGCCAATTCGAATAAAGTTTGCTCAAGAAGTAAAATAGAGAGATCGATTTATATGGGAGCTGTATCGGGCTACAGACCGATTCAGACCATAATAGACGCGTATGTTGATGGTCAAGAGAGGATCCGTCGTACAGGCAAATCGGATAATAATTGCGACCTCTAGAGGCTCAAGAAGTCAAGATCCCAGATCGGGGTATATGACAGCTATATCAGGTTATGAACTGATTTAAACCTTATTTGACACAGTTGTTGAAAGAAAAAATAAAAAACGTCATGAAAAATTTCAGCCAAATCAGATAGGAATTGCGCCCTCTAGAATATCAAGAAGTCAAGTCCCCAGATCTGTTTATATATGACAGCTATATCAGGTTATGAACCGATTTGAACCATACTTGGCACAGTTGTTGGATATCATAACAAAATACTACGTGCAAAATTCATTCAAACCGGATAAGAATTGCGCACTCTAGAGGTTCAAGAAGTCAAGACCCAAGATCGGTTTACATGACAGCTATATCAGGTTATGTACCGATTTGTTCCATACTTGGCACAGTTATTCGATATCATAACAAAACACGTCGTGCAAAATTTCATTCCAATCGGATAAGAAATGCGCACTCAAGAGGCTCAAGAAGTCAAGACCCAAGATCGGTTTATATGGCAGCTATATCAAAACATTGACCGATATGGCCCATTTACAATACCATCCGACCGACACTAATAAGAAGTATTTGTGCAAAATTTCAAGCGGCTAGCTTTACTCCTTCGGAAGTTAGTGTGCTTTCGACAGACAGACAGACGGACGGACGGACATGGCTAGATCGACATAAAATTTCACGACGATCAAGAATATATATACTTTATGGGGTCTCAGACGAATATTTCGAGTTGTTACAAACAGAATGACGAAATTAGTATACCCCCCATCCAATGGTGGAGGTTATAACAAATAAAAAGGCGTTAAGTTCTGCCGGGCCGAACTTTGGATACCCACCACCTCGCGTATATATGTAAACCACCTTTCATCAAAATCCGGTGTAAATTGCATACCTTATGTCCCATAGCAGGTATATCGAAATATGTTCCGATTTGGACCAAATAGTAATCGGTACAAGTGATTTTTCAAATGTATAACAAAACATTGATCTTTTTAGTAGCTACAATATATCTAAAAATAAACCGATCTGAGTCATATACGATACGGATGTCGGAAAGTCTAACATAAGTCACTGTGTCAAATTTCATTAAAATCTGATTATTAATGCGCTTTTTATGGGGCCAAGGTTTTAAATCAATATAACGGTCTATATGGCAGCTATATCCAAATCTGGACCGATCTGGGCCAAATTGACGAAGGATGTCGAATTGTGAAAAAATGTTTTCGTCACCCAACATACGTCTCCTAGTTTTACCTACATGTTAAATTTCAGTGCTCTAGCTCAATCCGTAGGTTAGGTTGCGGATATTAATCCTCCCCATGCCACTATGGACTTCACCTAAGCCAGTAATCAGTCGCACTCGACTTCAAGTATCGTCTTAGGTGTCCGATTAGAAACCTCTTCCCTTCCTTTCAGATTTCCTATCCTCGTCTCGATTATACCGATATGATATGAGCTGCTCCCATCCTGTATCATTAAGTCTTATAGCCGCAGTGGCTGCATCACACTTAATCTGTATGTCAATGAGCCGAATATCTAGAATAGTCTCCAGTGGCCTAGTGGGCGTGGTCCTCATCGCTCCGCCTATGCCAAGACAACATGTTCTTTGAACCTGTTGTATGATCCTTATGTTGCACTGCTTCTCGATAGCAGTCCTCCAAACTACTGAGGCATAAGTAAGTAGTGGTCTAATCACGCTCCTTTAGAGCCAGTTTACTATCCTCGGATTCAGGCCCCATTTCGAGTATACGACTCGTCTGCATAGTGCCCAACGTCTGTGAGCCTTCTCAAAACGCTCTGAATGTGACACTTCCAATTCAGTTTCCTACCCAAGATCACTCCTAAGCATTTAACCTTGTCATATATCGAAATCGTCTTGTTTAGGAAACGTGGTGCGTCAAATTGGTCCACCTTCGTCTTCCTCGTGAACAGGCATATTTCAGTCTTCTCTGGGTTGATATTGAGACTCCTGGATCTGGCCCAGTCATATGCCATATGCAAGACCTTTTCGGCGCTTCTGCGTAGCTGTTTCGGATTCTTACCCCTAAGAAGTATTATAACGTCTGCATGGCAAATGGGTTCAAATCACTGACGGTGCCACTTCTCCATTATATTTATGTCGGTCGGCACATTATTAAACACCCATTCGATGACAAAGCAAACCGCCAGTGTGTACGTCTTGACATCGTAGGATTCTTCTATTTTATGGACAACCTCATGCAGGGCGGTGTCCACCGACCTTTCGTTGACATAGATATGCAGTTTGTATTTGAGCAGTTTGCTGGATGTTCTACTCCTTATCATGGTATCTACAATGCTTTCCATGGTTTTGAGTAGAAACGACGTAAGGATTATAGTCCTGTAAACTTTTGGTGTCGCATAACTTGCCTTGCCGGGCTTGGGTATAAGCACCACCCTCGCCTCCTGCCAGGCTTTTGGAGTATATACAAGTCCTAGGCAAGCTATGAAAATATTGGCAGAGTGGGGCGCCAGATAGTCGGCCTCCTTTTGTAGGGACAATCTAAATTATCTTGCCCAAGTCCTCTTCTGAGTAGTCTTCCGAATGTTATGCAATTGGTTTTCAACTTATTATGAAAGCTTATCGGATTCGGCTCTGGCCGTACTATTCTAAGCCTAGTGTAGCGATGTCCTGAGAAGGAATGCGCACCCTATTAGTACCTCAATTCCTGTCTGGTTTGCTTTCCTCACCAACCGTTGCAGCTCCGACGTGGGTGGCGGTGTCGGAGAGTCGAAGGGCAGATAAATTGATGCCTGGTATGCTCCACCGTCTCCCTGTCTCACCACTGTTGCATCCGACGTTGATAACTCTGAGGAATATATATAATTCAAATTTGTATGACAAATAATGAAGGTCCTCTGCCGAGTATCAGTGTTAGCATGAAGTAATTGGTAGTTGATATGGTTCAATCTAGAAACTTTGTTCCGGTTCGTCCATGGCTCCTGAATTAAGGCAATATGAATTTTGCCCTTGCTGATTTTCTCCATCAGAGCGTGAGTAGCTATCTCGCTCCGGTGGAGGTTTATCTGGATGACCTTAATCATTGGTCCTCCATTAGATGGGCTTATTGGGAGTGGGTGATAGTCTCATCGTCTGCTTCCTTTTCTTTAGACTACATTGAGTTTCCCGTCACTGCACTGCCTGATGTTTTAATATTAGCATATCCTAGTATTCTGAATCTTGAGAAAGTCGGTAATGGTTCCATCATCGGGTGCCAGTTCCATGTTCCAATATAAGGATCTTTGCCTATACTAGTCTTCCAAATCTTGAGTAAATGGGTTTGTTGGGAGTAGGTCATGATCTCTTCGTCTGTCACTGCAGTGCCTGATGTTTCAGCATTAGGATTTTTATCCATTCTAGTCTTCCTAATCCCAAGAATGTCGTTGATAGTTCTGTCGTGTTGTTCCTGTTCGTTAGGCTGTGTTGGGTCTCTCGACCATGCACTGCCTGATGTTTTGGTATTAAAATATTTGTTATCCTAGTCTTCCCAATATTGAGAGAGTCGGCGATTGTCCCGTCGTCGGTCCCTTGTCTGTTAGGCATTATCGATAGCCCCGCCACTGCACCGCCTGATGGCTAAATATGAGGATATTTGCCTATTCTAGTCTACCCAATCTTAAATTAAACGGCCATTGCCCCGTAGTATGCCTTTTTTTAATTTTAGCCACAAGGAAAGTTCCTTCCTCCTTCTCCTTCCTGTATAAAACCTCTCATTTGTCCACGATTTTGCAGCGCACATCCTTGATGAAGACAGTCGCCTTTGTGAGCTGTGGGATGTCCATCTTTCTCATAAGATCGAGCTTTGCGCCCCAGGGAGTGTGGATACTTCCAACGAGCTTTTTGACGGTATCAATTCATTCTGCTGTCGCAAAGCGCAGCTTTAAGATGTCCCTCCAGAGTTCAACACATGTTCGATAACCCGTTCGCTTACCAAATGACTCACCTTGGACCGACAATCTGGTGAAATTATACCGGATGCACTGCCGATATTAATGAGTGCATAGGTCATATCATCTCTGTGCGCTTCCTTCGTTCCTGTTCCGACTTTGTCTACCTTCACAGGACACTGTCTGGAGTCTCCTTTGCGGGAGGGCTGGCTTGGTTTTAGTACTTGAAAGCGTTGAGGCCACCGTAGCGCAGAGGTTAGCATGTCCGCCTATGACGCTGAACGCCTGGGTTCGAATCCTGGCGAGACCATCAGAAAAAATTTTCAACGGTGGTTTTCCCCTCCTAATGGTGGCAACATTGGTGAGGTACTATGCCATGTAAAACTTCTCTCGAAAGAGGTGTCGCACTGCGGCATGCCGTTCGGACTCGGCTATAAAAAGGAGGCCCCTTATCATTGAGCTTAAAAAACTTGAATCGGACTGCACTCATTGATATGTGAGAAGTTTGCCCCTGTTCCTTAGTGGAATGTTCATGGGCAAAATTTGCATTTGTATTTTGCATTTACTTGAAAGCGTTGAGCTCTTTTTCTTCTTCAGCATTTTAGCAGTGTTATGCTCTACGGGAGATCTCATTCTCTTTCCAGCTTCTGTAGAAGTGCTTGGAATGTCGGTTCTATCCCTTCCAGCATCCTGCACTCTCGCCCGATTGGGCTGCCAGTACATACTCTTCTGTCTCCATCGTCGTGCCCCGGATCGGTTATTCGGTCTGCTTGTGAGCTCAACAAAGCCATCGCTCACATCTGCCATCCTCCCGCTGACCACATCTCTCGACTCGGCTGTGATGACACTGTCGCTGTCTGAGGGACGAACTTTGCATCACTCTGGTTTATTCGGCTCTTCCTCATTAATTGGTCTGACGACTAGTCGTACGCTTGAAGCACTACTCTTGACTATAGGTGCCATGGCACCTACACCTATATTTGAGGAGCGAAATGAAAACACGTGTGATCCACTCAACGGCTACTTTCTGAATCCTCCTGGTACCAAATGCGATACTAAACGTTTTCTCCCGTTTCCAGTATTTTTTTTCAGCCAGTCAATCAGGCGTCTCTTTTATAAATAGAAGTAAACCCATGATCTATTTTTTGAAGAAGAATGCATAATGGCAAGATCATATACAAACGAGATGTCAACTTTGAAACTGCAAAGAACCCCGATGGATAGATGGACGCCTGATAGTCTTCAGTTCCAAGACAATCCAATCCAAATTATATAAACTTATAAACATTAAATATTATCAAGTACCTATGACTAAATAAAAATATCTTTGCATTTGCATTCTTGCAATATTCTGTTATCAGTGTAAGCTACTTAACAGTTTTTTCAAACTGTACTTTGTTTTTGTTGAAATTATTATCTGTTTACTATTATCATGCCCAAACAATTTGTTTTTCATGAATCTCAAGTTCAATTTTATTGACCTTGAATTGGAAATATTTCCAATTATAATTTGAGAACTCTTTATTGCAAGTTATTTTATTTTTCTTCTCAAATCGCCTTTTTATTGTCTCCCAAATGTGGCATCAGTTAACATTCTATGCGCCTTTTTCTTATTTATAGTAATGTAAAGCATTCAGTTTTCATTGTCATTATTTGCCAAGTGGATAACAAAGAAATTGTATTTGATGGAAAAATTCCCCTTCATAAACGCTATTATTACAAGCTGTTGTCTCAAAATCTCCATTAAATTTTGTTGAAATGGCTCAAGTGAAAAACAAAATTTTGCCAACAGCTGCAAATTTTTTATCTTTGATTGTTTATTTTTTTAACATTATGTAAATATTGATACAGCGTTGATGCCCTCGTTTCCCACTGTACAATCATGCGTCAGTTAAGGATACGCCATCAATCGCTCTACACATTACCTGTGCTATTTTCACACCATACTGTGCAAACATGGCATCGTACAATGACATCAGGCCAGATTGGCCAACAGCAGCCGCAGCTCTGGGTTCCAGTAAGAAGCCGTCTTCCTGTAAATGACAAAAATAAAGCAGGAGTTGTATTTTAAAGAAGATGTAGTCTACAATCAGTCACATGTCACAAGTGAAAGGCGACAAATCTATGTCAACCATGGCACTTACATCTTTGGAGTGATCCTTAGGAGCAAGCGTCTCTCGCATTGACAATGACATCAATAATTCTTGAGCCAGTTTTTGCTTTCCAAACGCCACGGCACCACTGGTTACCATCATAACTTCTCGACCTTCCAAATGGCATTCTGCAACCTGTAATGTTTAAATGATAACACCGAATTACTTTTACATTTGCATATACTTATGTACATAGGTACTAAATTAATTACTAAATTTATAATCATTTGCACACAACCATATGAAGTTTGACATGTATGTGTATTCACTTCACTTAATTATGCGAAAAGTTGTTCAAGGAATATAAGAGTTGAGTGCTTTCCCCTTACGAAGAACTACAGTTTTATTGATTTTGGTCACCTCAATGATATATTGGAGACTATAACGCTGGGATATAATGAAGTGGCCATCATGTGCGACTTTAATTCAAATATTCTGGTTGACAAATATTTGACGGATAACATGTTCTCGCTTTGTCTATACCCCACTAATAGAATACACCCCACTCACATTTCTTCTTCCACGCACATTGCTTGAACTATTTTTTGTTAATAACCTGAATAATGTTCTTCTTTATGATCAGGTTTCTGCTCCTTGTTTCTCCAAGCATACTTTGAAATTCTTGGCTTACGTATTCGTTTCGGGATTTTAGAAGTTTCCGACGATTTAGATGATAAATTTGGACGAATCGATTGGGATGAATTATATTCATTAATTTCTGGGGATCAGCAACTTTATTTCCTACTCAGTAATATAACATTTTTTATACAATGCAACTGTTCCTATAAAGAGGAAACACACCGACATGAATCGTGTGTCTTGGTTTGGCTCATCTATTAGGAATGCCATAAGAGATAGGGACAAGGTGTATTCCAGGTGGAGGAGGTACAAAACTCCTGAACTACATGATGAATTTCGAACCGCGAGGAGAGGGGTTAACAATTTGATAAAAGCGACGAAGACTGAATATTATTCCAATCAATTTAGTTCAGCCTTAGAATTCAGAGGTAAATGGAGAATTATTAAGGAAATTGGGAAGACTAATGAGATTGGTATTTGTCAAGAATACCCTGCGGAACTGAACAGAGCATTTGCCAGTATACCATCCGTGCAGGCGGATCCCTCGTTTTATAGGAGGAGGTTTTTGAATGTTTTGCGGCAGTCGTCTAATTCGTCTTGTATAACATTATCCTCACTTCTAGCATTTATGAATCTAATTGAAAGCATTCAAAAATTATCCCCGTACAGTTAGGACAGTTGCATAACAGCTTTGTTGGAAATTTCTGAATCTTTTAGAGCGGATATTGATGATAACAAGGCGTGTTTTCTTGTTCACCTTGATCACTCGAAAGCATTCGATACCGTTGACCACCGGAATCTTATCTTTAAACTTCGCAATTTTTTCGGTTTCTCTAGTACGTCAACTAGACTTCTAATGTATTATCTCACTAATAGATCACAATCGGTGTTCGTAGTAACCTCGATATCGCAACCATTAGCAGTAGAAAAAGGAGTTCACCAAGGATCGATTATTGGTTCACTTCTTTTTTCAATGTATGCTAATCATCTTCCTGACCAACTAACTTATAACCGAGTGCACATGTACATATGATGAATACGTTCAAATTTATTTGAGTAGCCATCTGAATGGTACTAATCAGTCCATCGTGAATCTCAATAGCGATCTTCGCCATGTGTGTAGATGGGCCCGGGCGAAAGGTCTCCTCTTAAAACTTAACAAATCAAAGAGTTTAATAATAGGGAATTCTCCTTGCAAAACATTTACGTATATGTTAACAATGACAAGATTCGGATAGTCCCCACTGCGAAGAATTTGGGGATAATATTTAACAGTTCACTTCGTTTGACAAGTCATATTAATGCAGCCGTTGGACAAACTTTTGCTAAACTACGTAAACTATGGCTTACGCATTCATTCACACCACTTAGAATATGAGGTTTCTTGGCCAATGGCCATATTGGTTCCAGGGCTGTTATATGGTTGTAAGCTCTTTGGTAACTGATTTATTGTGTCGGCATAAATTGAATGTTGCTTTTAATGCCATAATACGATATGTCTATGGCTTGCGAAGAAAACAACATGTCTCCAACTATACCAATTGCTTTTATGGATACAGTTTTGACTCTCTCATCAAATGGAGATGTTTAAAATTTTTTCATGAGATAATTACTAGGCGGACACTAGAATATCTCTTTAATAGGAACAAATTCGCTAGATCCAACAGAAAAATGCTGTTTATACCTCTAAAACGACGAAGCTTGGTTTCAGAATGGCATTTTTTATAGGCTCCGTGCGTCTTTGGAACACACTTCTACATGTTTTTCAGGGTATCAGCAATGCACATACTTTTAAAACAAAGCTTAAAGACTTATTTTCTAGCACTTCGGATGTGATACCAAAACACCATGTGCAAAATTTCAGCCAAATCGGATTAGAATTGCGCCCCCTAGAAGCTCAAGAAGTCCAGACCCAAGGTCTGTTTATATGGCAGCTATATCAAAACATGGACCGATTTGGCCTATTTACAATTCCAACCGACCTATACTAGAGGACAGACCGACATGGCTAGATCGACTTAAAATTTCATGAAGATCAAGAATAAATATACTTTATGGGATCTTAGACGCATATTTCGAGGTGTTACAAACGGTATGACGAAATTAGTATACCTCCATCCTATGGTGGAGGGTATAAAAACATGTTCTTTTATTGTAAAATACTCCAACGTTTTTCAGAAATGATGTTACTGGGTGAAATATTTTGAAAATATATAAACAAACATGTATAAGCATAGTAAATATTTTACATTACCTACATCATACTTTAACTTACAAGCATGTTAAATAGCAAAAATTCTAAGTTCGGCCGGGACGAACCTTACATACCCTCCACCATGGATTGCATTTGTTAAGTTCTTTAAATGACTTTTTCAATATATATATGTAAGCAACACTGACTTGACTGATATGGACCGTACTAGTCATGGCTGTTAGAAGTCATAGAAAAATACCACCTCAAAAATTGTAGGCAAATCGAATAAAAATTGCACCCTCCAGTGACTCAGAGTGTCAAATTGGGAGATCGGTTTATATGGCAGCTATATCAGGTTATTAACCGATTAAGACCATACTTGTTGGAACTTAAATCAAAACGACCTATGCAAAATTTCAACCAAATTGGATTGGAATTGCGCCCTCTAGAAGCTCATGAAGTCTAATCAGGAGATGGACTTATAAGGCGGCTATATATGGACCGATTTAGACCATATTTGGCACAGTTCTTGGAAGTCATTCCTCAACGATATGTGCAAGATTTCAGCTAAATCGGATAAGAATTGCGCCCTCTAGAAGCTCAAGAAGTCAAGACCCAAGATCTGTTTATATGACAGCTTTTTCAAAACATGGACCGATTTGCATTTTGATACTGACATTTCTTATTGGATTTTGTTTACTCATTTTTAAGCAGTTTGTAGTTGCTCGCACATCCCTCTGTGTCTGTTTTGTAGTTCATACGTCTAGTTGTTGTTGTATTGATAGTATGTAACATTTCCAGCGTCAGTCTCTTGTATAGTTATTTATGACTCTTACTCTCTTAAGTCTGGCTCATGTTGTTCTGCATCACAGTCTTCGTCTAGTGCTGCGTTTTTTTTGGTGAGTTGGTATTATTGGCTCTTTATTTTATATATGACTAGCCATGACTAGCCGAACCGGGCCCGCCCAGCTGCGCCTTCTTTAACTCTCTAATATCTCGGCTATAAAAAAGTCTCTTACCATTGAGTTTGAACTTGAATCGGAAAGCTTTCATTGATGTGTGAGAAGTGTGCCCCTTCTCGGTTCCTGGGTAAATTTTTACTCCACTCTCAAATACCTTTATTTTGAGTCCTATATTATTTTTTTGGTAAATATTTCCGGTTAGGAGAGACACTTGGCGCTTTTTGTAATTGTACGCTTCGTGCTCTACTTTCAAATACATTTTATATGAGCCCCATAATGGCAGGTGCTCTACTTTCAAATACATTTTATATGAGCCCCATAGTGGCATGATCGCTAAATAAATTCAGCTTGAGGGTGGGTTGGACCCTAGGGACTTTATCCTGAAAATAAGTATCAATTTCCCGAAAATCAATCAATTTAAACATCAAATAACTTTTATATAGTAGGGATGTGACTTCGAGTGGGGCAATTCCCCAAACACGTGGCTCTTTAATTGGATATGAAATTTCGTTTTTTTCTCTCGAGCACCTTTCGTTTGATCTCTATATTGTCGTGATTGGTATAAACCCCATTTGGCGCGTTTTGGACGGCCCCCGAAGCACCCGACCCCACCAATAGAAACCATATTTTGTTTTGACTGTGGGAGTGCAATAAAAATTCCGAACGAATCGCATTATCTATCTCCGAAATCTGGGGTTTTTTGAAAATTAGGGTAATGAGGGACGGATGGCACTCAGACATTTCGACTCAAATATGGATATCAACTTCGTGCTGCACTCCCAACTCCTTTTAATGTGGGCCCCATATTGCAATGGTCGGTAATTATGAATTGTTTGGAGGGTGTTTTGGGGCGGTAGCGGCCACCGGCACTTTGCCCTGAAAATAGATATATTAAATTCGTTCTTAACTCTCAAATACAGTTGATTTGAGCTGTATATTGACATAATTAAAACACTTGGCTCCAAAATTGGATATCAAATTCGTTTTCTACTCTCAATTACCTTTCATTGGAGTCCCATATAGACATGGTCGTCTAATATGCACATTTGAGGGTACTTTAAAAATTTTAAGAATATTAGTTCAGCCGTTTTTGATTCTACGGAACAAACAAAAAAACGGAGTGACATATAGTCATGATTGGTCATATGCCCACTTAAGGCGTTTTTGGGGGTGGGGTCACCCTACCCCATACTACGATCTGATTTTGTATGCCAAATTCGCAACATAATCCCGAATACCTTTCATTTGAGGCCCATATTGACACGAAAGTCCAATATGTCTGTTTGGGAGAACTATGGGGTTGGGCGGCCCGATGGGTACGTAGACCCAAATTTTAATACCATATTTGAATTCTATTTTCAAATACCTTTCATTTGGTATCCAAAAAACTTTTTAACTGAGTAACTCATCATAAAGAACTACCCAGCTATCACTAAAAAATAAAACAAGTAAAAGCGTGCTAAGTTCGGCCGGGCCGAATCTTATATACCCTCAGCCATGGATCGCATTTGTCGAGTTCGGCATCTCTTCTTAGGCAAAAAAGGATATAAGAGAAGATTTGCTCTGTTATTAGAGCGATATCAAGATATGGTCCGGTTTGGACCACAATTAAATTATATGTTGGAGACCTGTGAGAGAGAGAGAGAGATCGATTTATATGGGAGATGTATCGGGCTATGGACCGTTTCAGACCATAATAAACACATATGTTGATGGTCATGAGAGAATCCGTAATTACGACCTCTACAGGCTCAAGAAGTCAAGATCCCAGATCGGTTTATATGACAACTATATCAGCTTATGAACTGATTTGAACCATACTTGGCGCAGTTGTTGGATATCATAACAAAACACGTCGTGCCAAAATTCATTCCAATCGGATAAGAATTGCGCCCTCTAGAGGCTCAAGAAGTCAAGACCCAAAATCTGTTTATATGACAGCTATATCAGGTAATAGACCGATTTAAACCATTCTTGGCACAATTGTTGGATATCATGACAAAACACGTCGTGCGAAATTTCATTCCAATCGGATAAGAATTGCGCACTCTAGAGGCTCAAGAAATCAAGACCCAAGATCGGTTTATATGACAGGTATATCAGTTTATGAACCGATTTGAACCATACTTGGCACAGTAGTTGGATATAACAACAAAACACGTCGTGCAAAATTTCATTCCAATCGGATAAGAATTGCGCACTCTAGAGGCTCAAGAATTCAAGACATAAGATCGGTTTATATGGCAGCCATATCAGGTTATGAACTGATTTGAACCATACAGTTGTTGGATATTATAACAAAACACGTCGTGCCAAAATTAATTCAAATCGGATAAGAATTGCGCACTCTAGAGGCTCAAGAAGTCAAGACCCAAGATCGGTTTATATGACAGCTACATCAAAACATGGACCGATATGGCCCATTTACAATACCAACCGACCTACACTAATAAGAAGTATTTTTGCAAAATTCCAAGCGGCTAGCTTTACTCCTTCGGAAGTTAGCGTGCTTTCGACAGACAGACGGACGGACGGACTGACGGACAGACGGACGGACATGGCTAGATCGACATAAAATGTCACGACGATCAAGAATATATATACTATATGGGGTCTCAGACGAATATTTCGAGTAGTTACAAACAGAATGACGAAATTAGTATACCCCCCATCGTATGGTGGAGGGTATAAAAAGTAAGAGCAAGGTAAGTTCGGCCTGCCCGAATCTTATACACCCTCCACCATGGATCGCATTTGTCGAGTTCTTTGATCGGTATCTCTTTTAAAGCAAACATAGAATATTAAGTATGAACTGTTATGGTATTGGAGCTGTATCAGCATATAGTCCGATTCGGACCACAAATGAATTGAATGCTGAACATTATAGAAGTCGTTGTGTTTTGTGTATTTCGGCCGGGCCGAATCTTATGTAACCTCCACTATGGATCGCGGTGGAGATCGGTTTATATGGAAGCTGTATCAAGCTATAGATCGATTCAGACCATATTAGACACGAATGTTAAAGGTCATGAGAGAAGCCGTTGTACAAAATTTCTTCCAAATCGGATGAGAATTGCGCCCCTTATATGGCAATTATATCAGGTTATGTACCGATTTGCGACATACTTAGTACAGTTATTGGAAGTCATAACAAAACACCTCATGCAAAATTTCAGCCAAATCGGATGAGAATTGCGCCCTCTAGAGGCTCAAGAAGTCAAGACCCCAGATCGGTTTAAATGGCAGCTATCTCAAACCATGGACCGATTTGGCCCATTTACAAACACAACCGACTTACACTAATAGAAAGTATTTGTGCAACATTTCAAACGCCTCGCTTAACTCCTTCGAAAGTTAGCGTGCTTTCGACAGACAGACATGGCTAGATCGATATTTTATGTCCGCCCGACTTAATTTTTATACCCTCCACCATAGGATGGGCGGTATACTAATTTCGTCATTCTGTTTGTAACTACTCGAAATATTCGCCTGAGACCCCATAAAGTATATATATTATTGATCGTCGTGACATTTTATGTCGATCTAGCCATGTCCGTCCGTCTGTCCGTCCGGCCGTCCGTCTGTCTGTCGAAAGCACGCTTACTTCCGAAGGAATAAATCTAGCCGCTTGAAATTTTGCACAAATACTTCTTATTAGTGTAGGTCGGTTGGTATTGTAAATGGGCCATATCGGTCCATGTTTTGATATAGCTGCCATATAAACCGATCTTGGGTCTTGACTTCTTGAGCCTCTAGAGTGCGCAATTCTTATCCGATTGGAATGAAATTTTGCACGACGTGTTTTGTTATGACATCCAACAACTGTGCCATGTATGGTTCAAATCGGTTCATAACCTGATATAGCTGCCATATAAACCGATCTTGGGTCTTGATTTCTTTAGTCTCTAGAGGGCGCAATTCTTATCCGATTGTAATGAAATTTTGCACAACGTGTTTTGTTGAGTTATCCAACAACTGTGCTAAGTATGGTTTAAAGCGGTTTATAACCTGATATAGCTGCCATATAAATCGATCATGGGTCTTGAATTCTTGAGCCTCTAGAGTGCACAATTCTTATCCGATTGGGATGAAATTTTGCACGACGTGTTTTATTATGATATCCAACAACAGTGCTCAGTATGGTTCAAATTGGCTTATAACCTGATATAGCTGCCATATAAACCGATCTTGGGTCTTGACTTCTTGAGCCTCTAGAGTGCGCAATTCTTATCCGATTGGAATGAAATTTTGCACGACGTGTTTTGTTATAACATCCAACAACAGCTCTAAGTATGGTTCAAATCGGTCCATACCTGATATAGCTGCCATATAAACCGATCTTGGGTCTTGATTTCTGTAGTCTCTAGAGGGCGCAATTATTATCCGATTTGAATGAATTTTTGCACAAAGTATTTTGATATGATATCCAACAACTGTGCTTAGTATGGTTTAAATCGGTTTATAACCTGATATAGCTGCCATATAAATCGATCTTGGGTCTTGAATTCTTGAGCCTCTAGAGTGCACAATTCTTATCTGATTGGGATGAACGTGTTTTTCTGATTTTGCACGACGTGTTTTATTATGATATCCAACAACAGTGCTAAGTATGGTTCAAATTGGTTTATAACCTGATATAGCTGCCATATAAATCGATCTTGGGTCTTAACTTCTTGAGCCTCTAGAGTGCGCAATTCTTATCCGATTGTAATGAATTTTTGCGCGACGTGTTTTTTTATTATATCCAGCAACTGTGCCGAGTATGGTTCAAATCGGTCCTAAACCTGATATAGCTGCCATATAAACCGATCTTGGGTCTTGACTTCTTGAGCCTCTAGAGAGCGCAATTCTTGTCCGATTGGAATGAAGTTTTGCACGACGTGTTTTGTTATGATATCCAACAACTGTGCCAAGTATGGTTCAAATCGGTTCATAACCTGATGTAGCTGCCATATAAACCGATCTTGGGTCTTGACTTCTTGAGCCTCTAGAGTGCGCAATTCTTATCCGATTGGAATGAAATTTCGCACGACGTGTTTTGTTGTGATATCCAACAACTGTGCCAAGTATGGTTCTAATCGGTTCATAACCTGATATAGCTGCCATATAAACCGATCTTGGGTCTTGACTTCTTGAGCCTCTAGAGTGCGCAATTCTTATCCAATTTGAATGAATTTTGAAAGCACGCTTACTTCCGAAGAAATAAAGCTAGCCGCTTGAAATTTTGCACAAATACTTCTTATTAGTGTAGGTCGGTTGGTATTGTAAATGGGCCATATCGGTCCATGTTTTGATATAGCTGCCATATAAACCGATCTTGGGTCTTGACTTCTTGAGCCTCTAGAGTGCGCAATTCTTATCCGATTGGTATGAAATTTTGCACGACGTGTTTTGTTATAACATCCAACAACTGCTCCAAGTATGGTTCAAATCGGTTTATAACCTGATATAGCTGTCATATATAAACTGATCTAGGGACTTGATTTCTTGAGCCTCTAGATTGCGCAATTCTTATCCAATTTGAATGAATTTTGAAAGCACGCTTACCTCCGAAGGAATAAAGCTAGCCGCTTGAAATTTTGCACAAATACTTCTTATTAGTGTAGGTCGGTTGGTATTGTAAATGGGACACATCGGTCCATGTTTTGATATAGCTGCCATATAAACCGATCTTGGGTCTTGACTTCTTGAGCCTCTAGAGTGCGCAATTCTTATCCGATTGGAATGAAATTTTGCACGACGTGTTTTGTTATAACATCCAACAACTGCTCCAAGTATGGTTCAAATCGGTTCATAACCTGATATAGCTGTTATATATAAACTGATCTAGGGACTTGATTTCTTGAGCCTCTAGATTGCGCAATTCTTATCCGATTGGGATAAAATTTTGCACGACGTGTTTTGTTATGATAACCAACAACTGTGCCAAGTATGGTTCCAATCGGTTCATAACCTGGTACAGCTGTGATATAAACCGATCTTGGGTCCTGACTTCTTTAGTCTCTAGAGGGCGCAATTCTTATCCGATTGTAATGAAATTTTGCACGACGTGTTTTATTATGATATCCAACAACAGTGCTAAGTATGGTTCAAATTGGTTTTTAACCTGATATAGCTGCCATATAAATCGATCTTGGGTCTTTACTTCTTGGGTCTTGACTTCTTGAGCCTCTAGAGTGCGCAATTCTTATCCGATTGGAATGCAATTTTGCACGACGTGTTTTGTTATAACATCCAACAACTGCTCCAAGTATGGTTCAAATCGGTTCATAACCTGATATAGCTGTCATATATAAACTGATCTAGGGACTTGATTTCTTGAGCCTCTAGATTGCGCAATTCATATCGGATTGGGATAAAATTTTGCAAGACGTGTTTTGTTATGATAACCAACAACTGTGCCAAGTATGGTTCCAATCGGTTCATAACCTGGTACAGGTGTGATATAAACCGATCTTGGGTCCTGATTTCTTTAGTCTCTAGAGGGCGCAATTCTTATCCGATTTGAATGCATTTTTGCACGAAGTATTTTGATATGATATCCAACAACTGCTCCAAGTATGGTTCAAATCGGTTCATAACCTGATATAGCTGTCATACATAAACAGATCTAGGGACTTGACTTCTTGAGCCTCTAGGGGGCGCAATTCCTTTCTGATTTGTCTTAAATTTTGCATGACGTATTTTATTTTTTCTTTCAACAACTGTGTCAAATAAGGTTTAAATCGGTTCATATTCTGGTATAGCTGCGATATAAACCGATCTGGGATCTTGACTTCTTGAGCCTCTACAGGTCGCAATTATTATCCGATTTGTCTGAAGTTTTGTACGACGGATCCTCTCTTGACCATCAACATACGTGTTAATTATGGTCTGAATCGGTCTATAGCCCGATACAGCTCACATATAAATCGATCTCTCTATGTTACTTCTTGAGCCCCCAAAGGGCGCATTTCACACAGGTCTCCAACATAAAATTTAATTGTGGTCCAAACCGGACCATATCTTGATATCGCTCTCATAGCAGAGCAAATCTTTTCTTATATCCTTTTTTACCTAAGAAGAGATGCCTGGAAAAGAACTCGACAAATGCGATCCATAGTGGAGGGTATATAAGATTCGGCCCGGCCGAACTTAGCATGCTTTCCTCCGAATTAGGGTCTTAGGAACATAAAAGCCACATTTATTTTCCGATTTTGCTGAGATGTGGTACAGGGAGTTGTGTTAGGCCTTTCGACATCTTTCGTCAATTTGGCCCGTATCGGTCCAGATTTGATTATAGCTGGCATATAGACCGATTTAAGGTTTCGGGCCCATAAAAGGCGCATTTATAGTCCGATTTCGCCGAGATTTGAAATAGTGCGTTGTGTTAGGCTTTTCGACATTTTTCTGCAACTTGGCCCAAATCGGTCCAGAGTTGGACATAGCTGCCACGTAGACCGATATATCGATTTCAAGTCTTGGCCCAATAAAAGGCGCATTTATAATCCGATTTCATTGAAATTTGACACAGTGACTTATGTTAGGCTTTTCGACATCCGTGTCGTATATGGTTTAGATCGGTTTATAATAGATATAACTACTAAAAAGACCAATATTTTGTTGTACACAATCGAACAATGACTTGTACCGATTACTATTTGGTCCAAATCGGAACATATTTCTATATAACTGCTATGGGACATAAGGTATGCAATTTACAATGGATTTTGATGAAAGGTGGTTTACATATATACGCGAGGTGGTGGGTATCAATAGTTCGGCCCGGCCAAATTTAACGCCTTTTTTCTTGTTGGGTGTTTATAATTTAACAGATATATTGGGTATAAAACAAAAAAGGTTCTAAACTATTTTTGATGACTTCGTATTCTTTGTATATGAACCGGACCTTTTGATAGCATAAACCGGATTTTAGTTATATATAGCCGCTATATAGACCGATCTCCAGACTTAAAGTCTTGAGACAAAAGATTGGTCTATATAGCGGCTATATATAACTAAAATCTGATTTTATGAGATCAGAAGATCAGGTTTATATACAAACGACATGAAATCATCAAAAATTTTTTGAAAAATATTTTTATACCCAAGATATCTGCAAAATTAAAAATATCCAGCTTTTGCGTATAAATGGGTAAATTCCCATCTCTAAAAATAGGGGTTACCTTGTCATGTTTTTAGGGACATCGGCTTCGTAATCTCGAACTCAGTACTGCTTACGTTCTTCGTTATTGAACATAAAATGTAAATGAAAACAAGTAAAAGCGTGCTAATTTCGGCCGGGCCGAATCTTATATACCCTCCACCATGGATCGCATTTGTCGAGTTCTTTTCCCGGCATCTCTACTTAAGCAAAACAAAAGGATATAAGAAAAGACTTGCTCTGCTATTAGAGCGATATCAAGATATGGTCCGGTTTGGACCACAATTAAATTATATGTTGGAGACCTGTGTAAAATGTCAGCCAATTCGAATTAGAATTGCGCCCTTTGGGGGCTCAAGAAGTAAAATAGAGAGATCGATTTATATGGGAGCTGTATCAGGCTATAGACCGATTCAGACCATAATAAACACGTATGTTAATGGTCATGAGAGAATCCGTCGTACAAAATTTCAGGCAAATCGGATAATAATTGTGCACTCTAGAGGCTCAAGAAGTCAAGTCCCCAGATCTGTTTATATGACAGCTATATCAGGTTATGAACCGATTTGAACCATATTTGGCACAGTTGTTGGATATCATAACAAAATACTACGTGCCAAAATTCATTCCAATCGGATAAGAATTGCGCACTCTAGAGGCTCAAGAAGTCAAGACCCAAGATCGGTTTATATGTCAGCTACATCAGGTTATGAACCGATTTGAACCATACTTGGCACAGTTGTTGGATATCGTAACGAAACACGTCGTGCAAAATTTCATCCCAACCGGATAAGAATTGCGCACTCTAGAGGCTCAAGAAATCAAGACCCAAGATCGGTTTATATGGCAGCTATATCAAAACATGGACAGATATGGCCCATTTACAATACCAACCGACCTACACTAATAAGAAGTATTTGTGCAAAATTTCAAGCGGCTAGATTTATTCCTTCGGAAGTAAGCGTGCTTTCGACATACAGCCGGACGGACGGACTAACATAGCTAGATCGACATAAAATGTCACGACGATCAAGAATATATATACTTTATGGGGTCTCAGACGAATATTTCGAGTAGTTACAAACAGAATGACGAAATTAGTATACCCCCCATCCTATGGTGGAGGGTATAAAAATTGTCTTTAATTTGATGTATGAAACGGAAATATCGCAACATTCGATATTTCTACTAATAAATATCGATACCATCGTTTATTTCCTGTCACTTTTATTTAATTTAAAATTTTATTTAAAGCGAAAATCGTATATATTAGAATAGAATCAATATATTAAAATAGAATCAATAGAATCAATGTCAATACATGGACCGATTAAAACCGAATTTAATAAAGTCGGTTGAAAATATCGCAACGTTCTGGTTTTCGATATTTCTAGTAATAAATATCAATAGTATCGATACCATCGTTTATTTCTTGTGACTTACATATAAAATGAAGACGGGAACTAAAATCAGGATATTGGTTTATATTCTGACAATATTAATGCATGGACCGATTAAATCCAAATTTATTATAGTCAGGTGGAAACCATGACATAAATGATTGCACAAAATTTGCATTATCTGATGAAAATTGCGCCCTCTGTAGGCTCAAGAAGTAAAAACGGGAGAATTATTAAGGAAGCTATTGCTGTGTTTTATTTTAGTACTACATAACGCAAATCATGGTTAATCATCTCTAATTATCTGTTATTGCATGTTATCGATAACTTACCGGTACAACTTTGCACTGATATCTTATTCAGATCATCTGACTCGCACTGGAAAGGACTAAAATAAAAAAAAACAGCAAATATCGGTTTATGGGCCGATTCGAACGATACTTGAAATACTCAACATGAAGGGCGATTGAAAAACGTATGATTGGGATAGCTTTTCGCTAATTGAAAATTTGTTGTTAAATTTTATAAATAGGGTAACTTTGCCGCTAATATCGATAGGAAAAATGGGGGGGGGGGGGGGGCGGACCCTCCCCTTTACCATAATTTTCAAAAACGCCAGATCTCAGAGATGGGTGGTGCGATTTAAGCGAAATTTTGTGTGCTCCCATATAGTACCCTAAAAATAAAAATTTTGTATAAAAATTTCGGATGGGGTACCTAGGAGGGCTGCCCCATCCTAAAATCTACCAAACATATATTTTGACCAATCACGGCAATATGGGACTCAAATGAAAGGTATTTAGGATAAGAAAATGTATCTGATATCCAATTGTGGGACCAAGTGCTAGGGGGACCACCCCAAGCCCCAAAACACCCCTTAATTGGACATATTTACCGACCATGACAATATGGGACTCAAATGAAAGGTATTTGCGAGTAGAATACGAATCTGATATCCAAATGTGGGACCACGTTTCTGGGGTCCACCCCTTCCCCAAAACACCCCCCAAACAGGACTTATTTACTGACAATGAGAATATGGGGCTTAATTAAAAGGTATTTGAATGTAGAATACGAATCTGTTACCCAAATATGGGACCAAGTGTTTGGGGGGCCGCCTCTCACCAAAAACATCCGCCAATGGGGACAAATTTACGACCATAGCAATATGGGGCTCAAATGAAAGTCTTTGGGAGTAAAGCACGAATTTAATATCAATAGTCGGGAAAAGTGTCTATTGGCCACGCCACCCCCATAACACCATCCAAATAGTAAGTACTTTCTGGGGGCTCAAGTTAAAGGTATGTGGGAGTAGACCACGTATCTGATATCAATATTAGGGTTCTAGCGGACGTCCCACCACCATAACAACCCCTAAATAGGACGTAATTGCTTACCAAGACAATTTAGGTCTTAAAGAGGGTGGAACTAAATATTCATAGTTTTTAGGGCCAATACCCAAAACCGGACATATTTGCTGACTTTTGAAATAAGGAATTTAAATGAGATTACAAAACGAATTTGATATCCAATTTTGAGGCCAATGGCAATATGGGGATCAAATAAATGATATATAGTTATATGAGAATAGAGTACGTTGCTGATATATTTTCCGGGATTAGTGTTTGGGGGACCACCCCAATCCCCAAAACACCCCTAAATCGGGCATATTTATCGAGCATGTCAATGAGCAGCTTAAATGAGAGGTATTGGGGGCTAGAGCAGGAATTAATACCCACTTTCGGGACCAATTTTCTGGGGGTATACCTCCTTCCCAATATACCATACAAACAGCAATTTTTTACTGACCATCGCAGTATGGGGCTCAAATAATGGTATTTGGGAGTACAATACGAATTTGATACCCCCCCAAAGGAGTAAAAATTTTTCGACCATGCCAATATGTGGCTCAAATGAAAGCTATTGGAGATTAGAGAACTAATCTGATAACCTATATCGGGATCATGTGTTTTGGGGACGCCACATCGTGTAAACTCTCCTAAACCAATGGCAATATGGGGTTTAAATAAATGGTATTTGAAAGAAGAGCACGATGCTGATATTTTTTCGGGGCCTATTGTCTGGTGGATCAATTCACCCCCGAAAACACCCCTAAATCAGATATCATGAGATATCGGGCTAAGATAAATTATTTTAAGAGTGGAGTAAACTTTACATTCAAACTTAAATTCGTAGACCAATAAAGATCATATGGGATTCAGATAAAGACACTTATATTGTTAAACTGTTAGTCAAGCTCTTTATTTGTCGAAAATAAATATTCCAAGGAAACTTTTGTTCCATATAAAGTAAAAGAAGGCGCAGCGGAGCGGGCCCGGGTCAGCTAGTATTAAATAAAATTAAGCAAAGGTTCTAAGATGGCAAATACAACAATCCATACCAAATATCGTGCAAGTCGCTTGAAAATGTGTAAATCGGGCAAATTATATATATATGGCAGCAATACAAGTGTGTTGATCAGGTTATAGTGGCAGTATGCCATTAGACTCAGACGTTTTCGTCAACTGTGATTCCACAGGACAGGAGAAGGATGATGCCATCTAGATCCTACCGTTGAACCAACCAGATCGCTTTAAAAAGCCCAACAATTTGCGAGTGTCCACATCCAATAAATCAGACAAGTTCCCAAATGAGAACCTAAAGTGGAACTGCTTCTGGCCGCTTGTGCGAACAGATTTTCTACAGTTTCTTCTTCACCGACGTCCCCACAGTTTCGGGAAAAATAGTTACTGGGAGCCTTCATTCAATGACCTGTCGTGACACACGGAGATGGATAATTATGCCTGAAAAGACAATTATGCCAATCGTCGTTATGACATTATACCGTAGCCATTCCACCACTTCCTAAATTGCAAGGACATCCGCTTGATACACACTGCAGGGCTCAGCTAAGCTTCTCGATATGACCCCTTCTAGTATTTTAGAGTACCGCAAAGCCCACCTGGTCGTCTAGTTTGGAACCATCTATATAAAGGGCGATTTTTTGAGAGCTATAGGAATGTTTTCCGAAAAAACATATATAATTTAATATTTGAAGATTATTTCATCCAAGTGTTGACCGTGACTCTGCCTCAAACGGTTCATACGCTTAGTCCAATTTTGCCATACTCATTCCAACATTTCAGACGGTATCTCACGAATAAATGCTTCAATGTTGTCTTCCAATGCGTCAATTGAAGCGGTCTTGTCTGTAGAGACATGAGCTTTAACATGAACCCACAAAAAATAGTCTAAACGCGTTAAATCGCACGATCTAGGCGGCCAACTGACCGGTCCCGAACTTGAAATAAAATGTTCACCGAACTCGCCCTTAAATGAGTTCATTGTTACGCGTGCTGTGTGGCATGTTGAAACCACATATCATGCAAGTCGAGCTCTTGAATTTTTTCAAAAAAAAATTGGATATAATCTCACAATATCGCTCATTTACAGTCACCTTACGACTCGCATCATCTTTGAAGAAATACGGTTCAATGATGCTACCAGCCCATAAACCGCATAAAACTGTGGCTTTTTCTGCCTTCGTCGTAAAATGGAAGAAGCGCGCGATGAACTTTCTTAACAGTGCACGCATATTAATAAAAAAACGTCAATAAATTGCAAGCGTTGTTCGTTTGTAAGACGATTCATGGTTAAATTATAAATCGCAGCCTACATATTTTCTTTCATATTAAGGAAAATTTTCCTATTTTAAATGGTAGGTTGATAAATCCTTAACTTTTCGTCTTCTTATTTAAGGCATTAATAAAAAATGAAGGTTAAAATATCGTTGAAAATTAGGAAATTGACCTTTGGACAAGTGAACCATAGTTAAAGACGGAAAAAGGCTTTAACATCAAAACCATAATTTATTTAGGTTAAGATTTTAAGTTAAATAAGTAAAAGCGTGCTAAGTTAGGCCGGGCAGAATCTTATATACCCTCCACCATGGATCGTATTTGTCGAATTATTTTCCCGGTGTCTCTTTTTAGTCAAACATAAGAAAGGAAAGGAAACAAGTAAAAGCGTGCTAAGTTCGGCCGGGCCGAATCTTATATACCCTCCACCATGGATCGCATTTGTCAAGTTCTTTTCCCGGCATCTCTTCTTAGGCAAAAAAGGATATAAGAAAAGAGTTTCCCTGCTATTAAAACGATATCAAGATATGGTCCGGTTCGGACCACAATGAAATTATATGTTGGAGACCTGTGTAAAATTTCAGCCAATTCGTATAAGAATTGCGCCCATTGGGGCTCACGAAGTAAAATAGAGAGAACGATTTATATGGGATCTGTATCGGGCTATAGACCAATTCAGACCATAATAAACACGTTTGTTGATGGTCATGAGAGGATCCGTCGTACAAAATATCAGGCATATCGGATAATAATTGTGACCTCTAGGGGTCAAGAAGTCAAGATCCCAGATCGGTTTATATGGCAGCTATATCAGGTTATGAACCGATTTGAACCTTATTTGGCACAGTTGTTGAAAGTAAAAATAAAATACGTCATGCAAAATTTCAGCCAAATCGGATAGGAATTGCACCCTCTAAAAGCTCAAGAAGTCAAATCCCCAGATCTGTTTATATGACAGCTATATCAGATTATGGACCGATTTCAACCATACTTGGCACAGTTGTTGGATATCATAACGAAATACTTCGTGCAAAAATTCATTTAAATCGGATAAGAATTGTGCCCTCTAGAGGCTCAAGAAGTCAAGACCAAAGATCGGTTTATATGGCAGCTATATCAGGTTATGGACCGATTTGAACCATACTTGGCACAGTTGTTGGGTATCATAACAAAACACGTCGTGCAAAATTTCATTCCAATCGGATAAGAATTGCGCACGCTAGAGGCTCAAGAAGTCAAGACCCAAGATCGGTTTATATGGCAGCTATATCAGGTTATGGACCGATTTGAACCATACTTGGCACAGTTGTTGGGTATCATAACAAAACACGTCGTGCAAAATTTCATTCCAATCGGATAAGAATTACGCACTCTAGAGGCTCAAGAAGTCAAGACCCGAGATCGGTTTATATGGCAGCTATATCAAAACATGGACCGATATGGCCCATTTACAATACCAACCGACCTAAACTAATGAGAAGTATTTGTGTAAAATTTCAAGCGGCTAGCTTTACTCCTTCGGAACTTAGCGTGCTTTCGACAGACAGACGGACGGACGGACGGACGGACGGACGGACAGACGGACGGACATGGCTAGATCGACATAAAATGTCACGATGATCAAGAATATATATACTTTATGGGGTCTCAGACGAATATTTCGAGTAGTTACAAACAGAATGACGAAATTAGTATACCCCCCATCTTATGGTGGAGGGTATAAAAAGAAAAGAATTGCTTTGCTATTGGAGCTATATTAAGTTATGGTTCGATTTGGGTCATAATGGAATGTATGTTGGAGACACAGTAGAAGTCATTGTGTAAAATTTCAGTCAAATCGAATAATGATTTCGCCCTTAAGGGCGCAATTCTTATTCGATTTGGCTGACATTTTGCACAGGTCTCCAACATATAATTTAATTATGGTCCGAACCGGACCATATCTTGATATCGCTCTAATAGCAGAGCAAATCTTTTCTTTTATCCTTTTTTTTTTGCCTTAGAAGAGATGCCGGGAAAAGAACTCGACAAATGCGACCCATGGTGGAGGGTATATAAGATTCGGCCCGGCTGAACTTAGCACGCTTTTACTTGTTATACCCTCCACCATAAGATGGGAGGTATACTAATTTCGTCATTCTGATTGTAACTACTCGAAATATTCGTCTGAGACCCCATAAAGTATATATATTCTTGATCGTCGTGAAATTTTATGTCGATCTAGCCATGTCCGTCCGTCTGTCCGTCCGTCCGTCCGTTTGTTTGTCGAAAGCACGCTAACTTCCGAAGGCGTAAAGCTAGCCGCATGAAATTTTGCACAAATACTTCTTATTAGTGTAGGTCGGTTGGTATTGTAAATGGGCCATATCGGTCCATGTTTTGATATAGCTGCCATATAAACCGATCTTGGGTCTTGACTTCTTGAGCCTCTAAAGGACGCAATTCTTATCCGATTTGAATGAATTTTGACACGTAGTATTTTGTTATGATAGCCAACAACTGCGCCAAATATGGTTCATAATCTGATATAGCTGTCATATAAACAGATCTGGGGACTTTACTTCTTATTCGAACTGGCTGACATTTTACACAGGTCTCCAACATATAATTTAATTGTGGTCCAAACCGGACCATATCTTGATATCGCTCTAATAGCATAGCAAATCTTTTCTTATATCCTGTTTTGCCTAAGAAGAGATGCCGGGAAAAGAACTCGACAAATGCGATCCATGGTGGAGGGAATATAAGATTCGGCCCGGCCGAACTTAGCACGCTTTTACTTGTTTTCTTTTGTTTTTGACACATACATATGTTCAAATCAACTATGGTGCAAAATATAATGGGTAGCCATTTGAAAAATTTCGATACGACGGCTTTCGAAGTAATACATCCATTCGATACGTGACGAAATCTCATTCGATACAAAGGCGTACTCATTAATTCGGCCCCGGAAATTCGGTTTAAAAAATATGTATTTCTTATTAATTTTTTAAGTGGTTTCTACAGTCGTTTTTTCAATTTCAATGTAATTGAGATTACTTATTGCAGTAATGGTTATTATCCTGTTTCACCATAAAGGTTGGTTAGAGAAATGCGTCAAAGACAACCAACACCAAAGACTACCAAGACCAAAAAACTCAAGTTAATTAACAAAAAGAAGCTAAAAAGTGCTTTGTTAAAATAATTTAAAGTTTAAAAGCAAAATAGTGTTCACAATCGATTGAAAACCAGCCCAATCAGGTTCATTGTTCATACACAGTCATGTTAAAATTCTCTCTTCTCTTAATTTTCTTCGTTTATTTCTAATCTTTGCTACTTTGGACTAAGTAAGCAGTTTAGAAACAAGGCCACCTCTCGACAGACGAAGACTACACTTTACAAGACACTGATACTACCCGTGCTGTTATATGGTTCTGAAGCATGGGTACTTGTGAAAGCAGATGAGGCAGTGCTTGGAGTATTTGAGAGAAAGATTCTTCGTAAAATATATGGTCCAGTTTGCGTTAACGGAGAATATAGGCGACGTATGAACCACGAGCTGTATGACGACGATAGCATAGTAACACGCATCAAAATACAACGATTGCGTTGGCTAGGTCATGTTGTGAGAATGGATGAAGTAGCTCCAGCAAAGAAGTGTTTTGAAGGCAAACACGGTGGTACACGCAAACCGGGAAGACCAAAAGCCCGATGAAAAGATCAAGTAGTGGGAGACACCTCGAAACTTGGTGTCAGAGATTTTAGAATGAGCGCAGAAGATCGAGGCATTTGGATCGCTATTCTACGTTCGGCTAATAGAAGAAATATTCTGTCATAGCCAATTAAAGTAAAGTAAGTAAGTTATTTCTAATCTTAGTACGTGGGGCATTGTAAAAGAGGCACATCTATTGCACGGACAAAACTAATAAAATTAATTTTAAAACGCAATAAATCGAGAGAGAACAAGTAATCGCGTGCTAAGTTCGGCCGGGTTGAATCTAATATACCCTCCACCATGGATCGCATTTGTCGAGTTCTTTGCGCGCTATCTCTTTTTAGGCAAACAAAGAATATAAATATATTAATGGTGAGAATAAAGCCATTTTATTTGCTAGACACATGTGTACGTAAATATTTTTTTGACTGTATATACTTTATGGGGTCAGAGATCAAAACGTCGAGGTGTTATGGTGGTTATATGGTGGTGGGTATAAAAATCGGCTCATGTAGTCAATTCACAGAACCAACGCACCTAAATAAAAAAACGATTTAACAGAAACTTGTCTTTAATGTAATTTGAAATTTTACATTCAAAATTAAAGCAATTTAGGAAGAATATACTCCATAATATGAACTTTGATAAACTGGTATAATAATCGCATAAAACAAGCCCGAGTTATATGCTGTGTTTTCACCCTCATACACGCAAAGCAATAATTAGTTTCACATAAAAGAAAACTGAGTTAAGTAAACTTCTTTTCTGAAAAACGTTGGATTTTGTTTACAACAAAAGTACGTGTCTTTTTGCGATAAATTCATACAAGAATTTGTGGCAAATATAAAGATTTTTTTACACTGACAAAACTTTTCATTCTTCGTATACAAAATGTTGTTTGGAGTTTCAACTAGCTTTTCTTTACTTATAAATTAATTTAACGCCATGCTTATGTATATGTATATTATTTTTTTAATTTTTAAATAGATTGTGCATATTGAGGAGGATGTCAAGTTCAATTTAATGTGGTAACACAATTCTAACTCAAATTTTTACCAATTATAGGCATTATCAAAGTTGGTAATTCAAACACTTCCAGAATATATTTGGATTTATTTTGACATTATAATACACAAATATATTAAAATCCTTCCATGTTGCTTTAATGATTTTTGTCATTGGACGTACCTATGGTGAAACTTTAAAAAAATTTCAATTTCCGAGTTTACCAACCGCCCATCAATTGTTATCCATCACTGGTATATACGCTCTAGTAGTAGAGACACATGAAAATAATTATTGGTCCGGTAAATGAATAAACGTTTGCGGCAAAATTTATTGCCATTTAAGATTTTTTGGTTTTACAACAAAAAAAGGCACTGTTACCGTAATCGAATTTACTAAAGAGTTTACAATTAATAAAGGTAGTTACATTCGATAATTCAATGGCTAACATTTGATATGTTGAAGCGAAAGGTTGCATAGTTACGATAAAAGAAAAACTTCGTAATAAAAGTATTTGGATTCTCTTAAAAATGTCCCAAACGCGTTACTTTTTTTGCGTGTATGCACCGAATAATGATTCAGTTTAATTAATAATAAATAAATACAAATAACAAATATGTTCACTAACCTGCTCAACAATCGAGGCCAGACGTCCAAGGGCAAGGCCATGGTTATCTTCGCGGGTGATAACAGCACTTCCAAGCTTTACGACCAGGCGGCGGGCGTATTTCAGTTGACTTCTTTCGCTGAATGTGGGCTGCTTTCTCTCCAAACGTTTCTCTGGCGTAGTCACCTAATAAAACAGACAAATAAACAACAAAACAAACAGAAAATAAATAAACGAAACAAACAGAATGATAACAGAACCCCCAAAGACTCATTGCTAAATGGCTGCATAATTTAAACTCAAGTAAACCACTTTCATGGGATTTCATGTTCCCATGAAGATATGGAGCAGCCACATCGTCAATGATGACGGTGACAACAACGGTAATGCCAAAGCTGATAATGAGATGGTGATGAAGATGGAGATGTTGTAGTGGTGATAGAGGAAAAGGAGGGGGAAATGTAAAATGTCTCTTCATTAAAAATATTTAACTGTTCTTACTCTTGCTCTAATAAAACGATGGCACACAATTTTCGATATGCTGGTAAAGTTTTTAGCCTCTTTATAGTGTCCAAAGTACCAAAAAATGTTGCAAACAAATTCCAAGCCCTACTTTTAATGCTTAGTCTTCCAACCAATCCACCTACTCCCAGTCTAAATGCATCCATTTAAAAAGAACAAGCAAAAATGCGTTAAAATTGGCCGGGCCGAACTTTGAATACCCACCACCTCGAATATCTTCTTCTTATATATAAAAATCAATTTGTGTTTGTTTGTCGGGTTGTTTGTATGTATGTTTGTTTGTGTGTTCCTTATAGTCTTAAAAACGGTTGAACCAATTTTCTTGAAATTTTCCCAGATGGAGCATAATGATCCCGTGGTGAAAATTTGGTACTACATTGGATACTGCCATATAGACCGAACCTCCGATTAAGGGTCTTAGGCCCATAAAATCCACATTTATTATCCTATTTTGCTGATATTTGAGACAGTGAGTTGTGTTAGGCCCTTCGACATCCTTCGTCAATTTGGCCCAGATCGGTCCAGTTTTGGATATAGCTGCCATATAGACGGATCCTTCGATTTAGGGTCTTAGGCCCATAAAATCCACTTTTATTATCCTATTTGCTGAAATTTGGGACAGTGAGTTGTGTTAGGCTCTCCGAAATCCTTCATCAATTTGGCCTAGATCGGTCAAGATTTGGATATAGCTGCCATATAGACCGATCACCCGGTTTTAGGTTTTGGGGCCATAAAAGGCGCATTTATTGTCCGATTCCGCCGAGATTTGGGACAGTGCGTTGTGTTAGGCTTTTCGACATTTTTCTGCAATTTTGCCCAAATCGGTCCAGATTTGGACATAGCTGCCATGTAGACCGATATCTCGATTTCAAGTCTTGGCCCCATAAAGGCGCAATTATAATCCGATTTCACTGAAATTTGACACAGTGACTTATGTCCCCAGAACCGTGTCGTATATGGTTCTGATCGGTTTATTTTTAGATATAGCTACAAAAAAGACCAATATTTTGTTATACACAATCGAACAATGACTTGTACCGATTACTATTTGGTCCGAATCGGAACATATTTCGATATAAGTGCTATGCGGACATAAGATGTGCAATTTTCACCGGATTTTAATGAAAGGTGGTTTACATATATATGCGAGGTGGTGGGTATCTAAACTTCGGCCCGGTCGAACTTAACGCATTTTTACTTGTTTTCATTATTTTCCCAATAATTGATGTCAATTGACCTAGTGGCAACCGTAATTGTAATATTAAACTTGCTTTCTTAAATAAAAGTCTGCTGACTCATATTATTTTAACACATTTCCTCATTTAAGATGGTTTCACAGTGAAAATAAATATGTTTTACGATTACTTTTTGTAGATTGAAGCAATATCTTTGGAAAAGTTTTTCAGGCTAACAAACAAAATATTTTATTTAAAGAAATTTTTTTAATAAGATTTTTTACAGATTAAATTTCAAATTAAATTTCAAATATAGATCAATATGAACCATATACGACACATATACTAACACAACTCACTGTCCCAATCGGACAATAAATGAGCCTATTATGGGCCCAAAACCTTAAATCGAGAGATCGGTCTATATGGCAGCTATACCCACATCTGAATCGATCTGGGCCTAAATGCAGAAAGTTGTTGAAGAGCCTAACGCAACTCACTATCCCAAATTTCGGCGAAATCGGACAACAAATGCGTCTTTCATGGGCCCAAAATCTTACATCGAGAGATCGGTCTATATGGCGCTATATCCAAATCTAGACCGATCTAAGCCAAATTGAAGAATAATATTGAAGTGCCTAACACAACTCACTGTCCTAAATTTCGGCGAAATCGGACATTAATGTGAATTTTATGAGCCTAAGACCTTAAATCGAGAGATCGGTATATATGGCAGCAATATCCAACTCTGGACCTGAGCTAACTTAACTCTCTGTACCGAATTTCAGCAAAATCGGATAACAATTGTGGCTTTTATGGGCCTAAGACCCTAAATCGGCGGATCGGTCTACATGGGGCCTATATCAAAATATAGTCCGATATAGCATATCTTCGAACTTAACCTGCTTATTGGACCAAAAAAATAAGAATCAGTGCAAAATTTCAGCTCAATATCTCTATTTTCAAAGTCTTTAGCGTGATTTCAACATACAGACGGAAGGACATGGCTAGAATGTCTTAGATTTTTACGCTGATCCAGAATATATATACTTTATAAGGTCAGAAACGGATATTTCGATGTAATGCAAACGGAATGACAAAATGAATATACCCCCATCCTTCGGTTGTGGGTATAAAAATTTCAGTAAAGTTTTTTTTGAAAGACTAAATTGTAATGAATTTTTTTAAGGACTTAATTTCAGCGAAAATCTCTTTTGACAACATAACCTCGAATTTCAATAAAATGTTTCATTATGCTACACTACATTTTGGATAAATAGTTATAAGGATGGATGGGGGTATATTCATTTTGTCATTCCGTTTGCAACACATCGAAATATCCATTTCCGACCCTATAAAGTATATATTCTTGATCAGCGTAAAAATCTAAGACGATCTAGACATGTCCGTCCGTCTGTCTGTTGAAATGACGCTACAGTCTTTAAAAATAGAGGTATTGAGCTGAAATTTTGCACAGACTCCTTTTTTGTCCATAAGCATGAAGATGGGCTATATCGGACTATATCTTGATATAGCCCCCATATAGACCGATCCGCCGATTTAGGGTCTTAGGCCCATAAAAGCCGCATTAATTATCAGATGTGCTGAAATTCACGACAGTAAGTTCTGTTAGGCCCTTCGACATCTTTCGTCAATTTGGTCCAGATCGGTCCAGATTTGGATATAGCTGCGATATGGACCGATCCTCCGATTTAGGGTCTAAGGCCCATAACAGCCACATTTATCATCCGATTTCGCTGAAATTTGGGACTGAGAGTTGTGGTAGGCACTTCGACTTTCTTCGTAAATTTGGTCCAGATCGAGTCAGATTTGGATATAGCTGCCATATAGACCGATCCTCCGATTTAGGGTTCTTAGGCCCACAAAAGCCACATTTATTATCCGATTTCGCTGAAATTTGGGACAGTGAATTGTGTTAGGCCCATCGACATCTTTCGTCAATTTGGCTTAGATCGGTCCAGATTTGGATATAGCTGCCATATAGACCGATATCTAGGTTTTAGGTTTTGGGCCATAAAAGACGCATTTATTTTCCGATGTCGCTGAAATTTGAGACAGTGAGTTCAGATAGGCTCTTCGACGTCCTTCTTCAATTTTGCCCAGATCAGTCCAGATTTCAATATAGCTGCCATATAGACCGATCTCTCGATTTAAGGTTTTAGGCCCATAAAAGAGGCATTTATTGTCCGATTTCGACGAAATTTGGGACAGTGTTTTGTGTTAGGCTCTTCGACATTTTTATGTAACTTGGCCCAAATCGGTCCAGATTTGGATATAGCTGCCATGTAGACCGATAACTCGATTTAAAGTCTTGGCCCCATAAAAGGCACATTTATGATCCGATTTCTGTGTCAAAACACAGTGACTTATGTTAAACTTTCATACATCCGTGTCGTATATGGTTCAGATCGGTTTATTTTTAGATATAGCTACTGTACTTATTAGTATTTGTTCCAAATCGAAATTTATTTTGATACAACTGATATGGGACATAAGGTATGAAATTTTCACCGAATTTTGATGAAAGGTGGTTTACATATATACCCGAGATGGTGGGTATCCAAAGTTCGGCCCGGCCGAACTTAATGCCTTTTTACTTGTTTTCTATTGTATATAGAAATGTCAATATATATATTTAAGGCAAAATTTAAATCCATTACGCCTTACCTTCGGATCCATAGTCCGATTCTGATGAATTGATAAGTGTACCAATCGATTCAGAATGACTTTCTGGTTCTATAAAGTTTGTCTATGTTAATTTGTGAGCAAAGAACAGGTCGCAGTTTTCGTCCTATCGTCTTTAAATTTGGAATAGGCATATTGCGGTCTAGAGACGAAGCCTATTGAAATGGGGAAAAAATATGTGAATAAATGTATAGCTCCCATATACATGTCCGTCCGATTTGCCGTAATAATGCAATAAAATGCTCACTTGTTAACAGATTCACTCGAAATTTGGCAGGGAGGATTTTCTCTTGACTCTCGACATTAATTAATCATGGAAATCGGTTCAGATTTAGATATAGCTATCATATATATATCGCCGGATTTTAACTTCACAGCAAGTGCATTTATTGACCAATCTTTCCAAAATTCTGCACAATGATTCGACCTCGACGACTACCACAATATCTGAGAAGTTTGCTTGAAATCGGTTCATATTTAGATACAGCTCTCATATATATAGTATATCGCCCGATTTTCACTCCAAGCGCATTTATTGACCAATCTTCCCAAAATTTTGCACAACGCTTTCGTCGACGACTTCCTTAATAGCTGAGAAGTTTGCTCGAAATCGGTTCAGATTATGATATAGCTCCTATATATATTTTCATCAGATTTTCTGTAATTTGCATGTTATTTACCAAACGTAGTTATTACAGTTTGAACATATTTGCTTTGCTCGAAATTTGATACGTGTTGTGTAATAACCCATCTGAAAACAACCGAGGTCCATCAACAACAAACGAGGTCCATCAAAATTGGCTCAGAATTGGATGTAGCTCCCACATTGTAAAGGGTGATTTTTTTGAGGTTAGGATTTTCATGCATTAGTATTTGACAGATCACGTGGGATTTCAGACATGGTGTCAAAGAGAAAGATGCTCAGTATGCTTTGACATTTCATCATGAATAGACTTACTAACGAGCAACGCTTGCAAATCATTGAATTTTATTACCAAAATCAGTGTTCGGTTCGAAATGTGTTCATTCACCGTTCAGCGATGAGGCTCATTTCTGGTTGAATGGCTACGTAAATAAGCAAAATTGCCGCATTTGGAGTGAAGAGCAACCAGAAGCCGTTCAAGAACTGCCCATGCATCCCGAAAATTGCACTGTTTGGTGTGGTTTGTACGCTGGTGGAATCATTGGACCGTATTTTTTCAAAGATGCTGTTGGACGCAACGTTACGGTGAATGAACACATTTCGAACCGAATACTGATTTTGGTAATAAAATTCAATGATTTGCAAGCGTTGCTCGTTAGTAAGTCTATTCATGATGAAATGTCAAAGCATACTGAGCATCTTTCTCTTTGACACCATGTCTGAAATCCCACGTGATCTGTCAAATACTAATGCATGAAAATCCTAACCTCAAAAAAATCACCCTTTAAAACGAGAATTAAGCTGAGTATTCTGTTTCACTTTTCAGGCAGAATGCTGTCAAACTCCATATAAAAAAACGTAGATTTTCTGATTTCATTCATTAGAGCATTCCCATTTTTATGACAAAATTTAAAAAAAATGTTATGTTATCTGTGATATTTTTGTAAATTTGCAAAGAAGTAATCGTTAAAAACAAGGGTATCTCACTGTAAATTACCAATTTAATACCCACCTTTTTGTAAACATGCAATTTGACACGTTGAATTTCATGAAAGATTTTCGTACATAACACATAAGGAAATCATTTCATTGTAAAAAGATTTTCTTGGAAGAAAACCAAAAATTCAAAGAATTAATTTTAAAATGTTTAAATAATATTCCACTGTGCTCAAGTCAACGGTCAAATCCAACAGAACTAACAAATTTCTACTAGAATTTTTGCCTCTTATGGGATTCCAAGAAACAAAACGAAATGGTAAATTAATCTGGTGATTATTTTAGGTAATCTGTTCAGCCTTTCAGGAGGAATGCTTTCAAACTCCATATAAAGAAAACGTCGATGATACGCCGGAGGAAAATAGGCGAAAAAGTAGTACTCCGTTTAGGTGAGGAAACATGCAAAAAGATATTTTGGCGGCAACGCTTGACATCATTTTTGTTTTATTGGTTTCAGTGTTCCGTTCTTTACTTTTGTTATTTTATATATTTGCGAAAAAATAGTGAAACCATTAATACAGGTAAAAAACGTCTTTTGTTATGAAAATAAAAACAAATCAAAACTGTCAAATTTCGATCACGGAATAATTAAAGATTTATGCGACTATTCCGAAGGCAGAATAGAATAGCAACCCTTAAGAGAAAATTTGTATAGAATTATGCCTTAGAAAATTTTTGTTAAATGTTTATCTTTTGAAAGAATTTATATCAAAAAATTTTTTGGCAACAAAATTCCTTTAAGATTTTGGCTTAAGGAATCTTTTAATAACTTTTCGTTTAAAACAATCACAATTTTTTTTTTTTTTTTTTGAAAAAAAATATTTCTTTTCGGTCTTTAAATAAAATGCATTAACCCATTAACGACGAAAAATAGCTCGAGTTGGGAAAAAGGTATCGAAATTAAATTTGGATTGGCGTTACAACAATTTTTCTCGTCATGATTTGGGGGAAATGCCAAAAATCAAACGAAAAAATTTCTCAAAATCCTTAGCAGTGAGATTTCTTGAATCCGTTTAAGTGTCTTGTTGCAATTGATGGTTTTTATATTAAAACCAGTAAGGAAAAGCAAAAGTCGGGCGGTGCCGGCTGAATAATACCCTACACCTACCCTATAAGTAAAGGGTGATTTTTTTGAGGTTAGGATTTTCATGCATTAGTATTTGACAGATCACGTGGGATTTCAGACATGGTGTCAAAGAGAAAGATGCTCAGTATGCTTTGACATTTCATCATGAATAGACTTACTAACGAGCAACGCTTGCAAATCATTGAATTTTATTACCAAAATCAGTGTTCGGTTCGAAATGTGTTCATTCACCGTAACGTTGCGTCCAACAGCATCTTTGAAAAAATACGGTCCAATGATTCCACCAGCGTACAAACCACACCAAACAGTGCATTTTTCGGGATGCATGGGCAGTTCTTGAACGGCTTCTGGTTGCTCTTCACTCCAAATGCGGCAATTTTGCTTATTTACGTAGCCATTCAACCAGAAATGAGCCTCATCGCTGAACAAAATTTGTCGATTCACTGAAAATGATTTCACTGAAAATGATTTGCAAGCGTTGCTCGTTAGTAAGTCTATTCATGATGAAATGTCAAAGCATACTGAGCATCTTTCTCTTTGACACCATGTCTGAAATCCCACGTGATCTGTCAAATACTAATGCATGAAAATCCTAACCTCAAAAAAAATCACCCTTTATATGGCTACCAAAAAGACTAATATTTTTTCCACAGAATTGAACATTGACTTGTACTCATTAGAAAACTCAATATCCGTGTCAAATTTGGTCTGGACCATATTTCGATAAAGCTGCTATTGGGGCATAAATAATGCAATTTTCACCGGATTATGATTTAAGCCTTTTTACTTGTTTATTTATAAACATTTTGCCTGTCCAATGCATAAATCGCATTTAATTTGCTTTCTATTTTGAATAGAAACAAAAACAAACCCTGTATTGGTTTCAACTGGACAAATAAATCCAACAACAAAATGAAATAACCAAAATAAAGTAGCGCAAAACAAGATGAATTAACGGGCACACTCATAAAAAAGTAACTTGTAGGCAAGCGAAGATTGCTGGTTAACAGGTTTTTGGCATTGTGTGTGTTGCTGATGCTAGATGTTCTTTTAGAGTCTGAGTTATTGACAGCTGGTAGTTTACCTTTCTTACTGTGCTCGAAGAAAGGTTCCCTTATATGATCCAATGCACAGCTCGCCATTGCACAGCTGACTAATTAGTGAGCGGTGGAAGCATATAATCTTTTTTGGGGAAAAGTAGACTAATGGTGGAGCTTGGTTAAATCGCAACCACATTTTGCAGAAAACTTTAAAAAAATGGTTTAAATTATGCTGTCTATTTTAAATTGAAACAAAACAAACCCTATATTGGTTTCAGCTGGACAAATAAATTCAACGACAAAAATTGTTTTTGTTTAGAAAAAATTAAATTAAAATGTTGTCTTAAAAAAATAATTAATTTTTTACAATTTTTGTTTGTTTCTCTTTCGAAACGAGCTGAATGATCGGAAATGCAAATGGAAAAGGAAAGCCAAAGATAGCAACACACACCAACCACTATGGGAAGCGTTTAAAGAAATTTTGTCTTTAAAAAATAATTTCGAGCGGATCCGGCCAGTGCTGAAGTTTCGTCATTAGGGAATGTTAAGCTGAAATTTTGTCTTTATAAAAATTTTGTTAAAATTTGTTTAGAAAAAATTTCATTAAAAATTTTGTTTCTTACTTAGAATTTCATTACTATTTTGTCCCTTTGTAGAATATTACATATATGAAATATTTTGTTTAGAATATATTTAAATTAAATATTATTAATTTATATTTAATTTAAATTTCTTTAGACAAAATCATTTGTGGGGCTTTGGCCCGAGGGACCCTTGTTACGTCCCTGGTTCTGAGGCAAAAATTTCAGTAAAATCGGATAATTAATTGGGCTTTAAAGGGCCGCAGACCTTAAATCGCTAGATCGGTCTATATGGAGGCCAGGACAAGATATATTCCGCTATAGCCCATCTTCGAACTTAACCTGTCTGTGGACAAACAAATAATCTGTGTAAATTTTCAGTTTAATATCTCAATTTTTAAAGACTGTGGCGTGATTTCAAAAGACATACGAGCAGACATGACTATGTTGTTTTAGAATTTAACGACGATCGAGAATGTAAAATTTTATAGGATCGCTAATGCATGTTTCGATATGTTGCAAATGGAATAACAAAGTGAATATATCCCTATCCTTCTTTAGTGTGTATAAACACATAAATTACAAACGAGTAATTTAATGTGAACTAAATTAAATAATATCCAAACAATAATTTCGATACTCCTCGAATGGTCTAAATTCAGGAAACAAAGCCGTTGATGTATCTCTAATCTATCTATATATATAACAAGTAAAAGCGTGCTAAGTTCGGCCGGACCGAATCTTATATACCCTCCACCAGGGATCGCATTTGTCGAGTTCTTTTCCCGGCATCTCTTCCTAGGCAAAAAAAAGGATATAAGAAACGATTTACTCTGCTATTAGAGCGATATTAAGATATGGTCCGGTTTAGACCACAATTAAATTATATTTATGTTGGAGACCTGTGTAAAATGTCAGCCAATTCGAATAAGAATTGCGCTTTTTGTGGGCTCAAGAAGTAAAATAGATAGATCGATTTATATGGGAGCTGTATCGGGCTATAGACCGATTCAGACCATAATAAATAAGTATGTTAATGGTTATGAGAGAATCGGTCGTACAAAATTTCAGGCAAATCGGATAATAATTGCGGCCTCTAGAGGCTCAAGAAGTCAAGATCCCAGATCGGTTTATATGGCAGCTAAATCACAGTTGTTGGATATAATAACGAAACACGTCGTGCAAAATTTCATTCCAATCGGATAAGAATTGCGCACTCTAGAGGCTCAATAAGTCAAGACCCAAGATCGGTTTATATAGCAGCTATATCAGGTTATAAACCGATTTGAACCATTCTTGGCACAGTTCTTGGGTATAATAACAAAACACGTCGTGCAAAATTTCATCCCAATCGGATAAGAATTGCGCACTCTAGAGGCTCAAGAAGTCAGGACCCAAGATCGGTTTATATGGCAGCTATATCAGGTTATAAGCCGATTTGAACCATGTTTGGCACAGTTGTTGGATATTATAACAAAATACTACGTGCAAAATTTCATCCCAATCGGATAAGAATTGCGCACTCTAGAGGCTCAAGAAGTCAAGACCCAAGATCGGTTTATATGGCAGCTATATCAAAACATGGACCGATATGGCCCATTTACAATACCAACCGACTTACACTAATAATAAGTACTTGTGCAAAATTTCAAGCGGCTAGCTTTACTCCTTCGGAAGTTAGCGTGCTTTCGACAGACAGACGGACGGAAGGACGGACGGACAGACTGACGGACATGGCTAGATCGACATAAAATTTGACGACGATCAAGAATATATATACTTTATGGGGTCTCAGACGAATATTTCGAGTAGTTACAATCAGAATGACGAAATTAGTATACCCCCCATCTTATGGTGCAGGGTATAAAAATGAATTTGTGTTTGTTTGTGGGTTTGTAAATTTGTTTGTTTTGTATAGACTCAAACGGCTAAACCGACTTCTTTTAAATTTTCACAGATTGTGGGGAGTGGTCCGGAAGGAGCAATAGGCTATATAATTTTTTGATATCGCATTGGGGGCGGACCCTACCCCTAACCCCAAAAGTACCAGCCAAAAATAAAAGTGGACCGATTGGGACAATATGGGACTTAAATTAAAGTTATTCAAGAGTAGAGTACAAATTCCATATTAAAAATTGAGTCCAAGTAATATCAAATGAAAGATATTGAAAAGTAGAAAGCGAATGTGGTATAAAAACTTAGTTTCAAGTATCCAAGGGGTAGCCCAAGCCCGAAAACTGCTCCAAATAGACACATTTTACGAATATATCAATATAGGACTCAAATGAAAGGTATTCTGGAGTAGACTACGAATAAGACGTAAAAAACGAGGTCCAAGTAATTGATAGTCGCCCCATCCCCGATAAGCTCGCCAAATGGGAATACTACTCAATCATAGCTTGATGAAACTCAAACGATAGGCATTTGAGAGGAGAATACGAATATGACATTAAACTTTGTGTCCAAGAACCCAGGTGATGTTTTACCTCCTAAAAACGCCTCCAATAGGTTATTTGACTTATTAAAACAATGGGGAATCAAGTGATAGATTTTCTTGAGTTAAGTGCGTCATTCAAATTTGTGCTCAAGTGGCAGTGTGGCGTACAACCCTCATATAGACGCTCTCCACAAAACGGCTGTATACACTAATCATGACAATATGAGGTTAAATGAAAGGTATAAGGTTGTGTACTGCGAATTTGATATAATTATTCTGCTCATATATCTATCTATCTATCATATATCTATCACCCCACCCCAAAACAGTCGCTCAATTATAATGACCTAACGGGACACTGTGTGATTTAATTAATGTGTAGGCCTCCATAGTCCCGAAATTATAACTATCGCCACCGCTCCAAATATATAGGCTGGTAAATTAGTTTTTTACCACAGAAAATCGTTTAATATGGCAATTTAATATGATTTAAAAACAAGTAAAATGGCGTTAAGTTCGGCCGGCGAACTTTGGATAATCACCACCTCGGGTATATATGTAAGCCATCTCTCATCAAAATTCGGTGAACATTTTAAACCTTATGTCCCATAGCAGTTTTATGGAAATATGTTCCGATTTGGACCAAATACTAATAAGTACAACTCAATTGTTCAGTGGTGCATAACAACATAGAGATCTTTTTAGTAAACCTAGAGATCTTTTAGTAAAGTAAACCGATCTGATCGATATACGACACGGATGTCGAAAATGCGGATTATAAATACGTCTTTTATGGGGCCAAGACTTTAAATCGAGATATCGATCTACATGGCAGCTATATCCAAATCTGGACCGATTTGGGCCAAGGTGCAGAACAATGTCGAAGAGTTTAACACAAAGCACTGTCCCAAATTTCTGCGAAATCGGACAATAAATGCGCCATCTATGGGTCCAAGACCTTAAATCCAGAGTTCAATCTATATGGCCTCTATATTCAAATCCTGTCCGATCTGGCCCAAATTGAAGAAGGACGTCGAAGAGCCTAACCAAACTCACTGTCTCAAATTTTAGCGACATCGGTCAATAAATGCACCTTTTATGGACCCAAAACCTAAAACTGAGATACCGGTCTATATGGCAGCTTCCAAATCTGGACCGATCTGTGCGATGATGCAGAAGTATGTCAAGGGGCTTAACTGAACTCACTCTCCCAAAATTTCGGCGACATCGGACAATAAATGCGCTTTTTATGGCCCAAAACCTTAAATCGAGAAACCGGTCTATATGGCAGCTGAATTCAAATCTGAACCGATCAGGACCAAATTGAAGAAATATGTCGAAGGGCCTAAGACAACTTACTGTCCCAAATTTCAGTTAAATCGGATAATAAATGTGGCTTTTATGCGCATAAGACCCTAAATCGGAAGATCGGTCTATATGGCAGCTATAAACAAATCTAAACCGATCTAGGCCAAATTAACGAAGGAAGTCGAAGGGCCTAACACAACTCACTGTCCCAAATCTCAGCTAAATTGGATAATAAATGTGGCTTTTATGCGCCTAAGACCCTAAATCGCAGGATCGGTCTATATGGCAGCTATATCCAAATCTGGACCGATCTGAGCCAAATTGGCGAAGGATTTACAATAGAAGGCCCTAACAAATTTCCTTGTCCCAAATTTCAGCAAAATCGGATAATTAGTGTGGCTTTTATAGGCCTAAGACCCTCAATCGGCGGATCGGTCTATATGGGGCTATATCATAATAAAGTCCGGTATAGCCCATCTTCGAACTTAACCTGCTTTTGGACAAAAAATCTGTGCAAAGTTTCAGCTCAATATCTCTATTTTTAAAGATTGTAGCGTGATTTCATATACCCCCATCCTTCGATGGTGGGTATAAAAAAGACTAAATGATGACTATTTAATAGGTAGTCATATGGTATGGTATGAATGACAATTCATAGACAACCACCATACCTTATGATCCACTCTAAGCGAGTAGCACTAACATCTAAATTAGCGTCATCTGGCAGTCTTCAACTGAAATTGTTTGATCTAATTGGATTTAGTTGATCCAATAAAGACATGCCAACATGAACCGAGAGAGGGCAGAGTGGTAAAAATTAATCATCAGCTTGTATCTTTGTTATGACAACCTATCGGTTCTTCGAATAAGGAAAATAAAATATAGGAATATATGAAGGTTCTAAAAGCAAAAAATTTGGTATCGAATTCTGGGGTGGGATAACTAGGAGGGCCGATGCTGATATTTTTTCACGGCCAAGTGCCTGGGGAACCACCTCACCACCGAAAACACGACTTAATCAGACATCATGAGAATATCGGGCTGAAATGAAGTATTTTAAGGATGGAGTACTCCTTACATTCAAACTTAAATTCGTAGACCAATAAAGATCATATGGGATTCGCACAAAGGCACTTATATTGTGAAACAATTAGTCAAGCGATATACTATTTTCGTAGCATGGTATTTCACTAAAAGCTCTTTATTTGTCGAAAATAAATATTCCAAGGAAACTTTTGTTACATTTAAAGTAAAAGAAGGCGCAGCGGATCGGGCCCGGGTCAGCTAGTAATTGATAAAAACAAGTAAGAGCGCGCTAAGTTCGGCCGGGCCGAATCTTATATAACCCTCCACCATGTACCGCATTTGTCGAGTTCTATGCGCAGTAACTCTTTTTAGGCTAACAATATTAATTTTATATTTTTATTTAGGCAAGAATATTGAATATTATTGAACTGTTGTGCTATTGGAGCTATATCAATTATAGTCCGATTCGCACCATAAATAAGTTCTGAACATCGTAGAAGTCATTGTGTAATATTTCAGATCATTCGGATAAGAATTGCGCCTTGTAAGGGCTCAAGAAGCAAAATCGGGAGATCGATTAATATGGGAGCTGTATCAAGCTATTGATCGATTCAGACCTTTTAGACACGTGCATTGAAGGTCATGAGAGTAGCCGTTGTACAAAATTTCTTTCAAATCGTATGAGAATTGGGTCCACTAGAGGCTCAAGAAGTCAAGATCCCAGATCGGTTTATATGACAGATATAACAGGTTATGTACCGATTTGAACCTTACTTAGCACAGTTGTTGAAAGTCATATCGAAACACGTCGTGCAAAATTTCATTTCAATCGGAAAAGAATTGTGCCCTATATAGGCTCAAGAAGTCAAGACCCAAGATCGGTTTATATGGCAGCTATATCAAAACATGGACCGAAATGGCCCATTTACAATCCCAATCGACCTACACCAATAAAAAGTATTTGTGCAAAATTTCAAACGGCTAGCTTTGCTCCTTCGAAAGTTAGCATGCTTTCGACAAACAGACGGACGGACTTGGCTAGATCGACTTAAAATGACATGAGGATCAAGAATATATATACTTTATGAGGTCTCAGACGCATATTTCAAGATGTTACAAACAGAATGACGAAATAAGTATACCCCCATCCTATGGTGGAGGGTATAAAGAAGAAAGTTAATAACTGCAATAATGTATAAATAAATCTATTCGTATTTCTAATTTTTATACCCTCCACCATAAGATGGGGGGTATACTAATTTCGTCATTCTGTTTGTAACTACTCGAAATATTCGTCTGAGACCCCATAAAGTATATATATTCTTGATCGTCGTGACATTTTATGTCGATCTAGCCATGTCCGTCCGTCCGTCCGTCCGTCCGTCTGTCTGTCGAAAGCACGCTAAGTTCCGAAGGAGTAAAGCTAGCCGCTTGAAATTTTGCACAAATACTTCTTATTAGTGTAGGTCGGTTGGTATTGTAAATGGGCCATATCGGTCCATGTTTTGATATAGCTGCCATATAAACCGATCTTGGGTCTTGACTTCTTGAGCCTCTAGAGTGCGCAATTCTTATCCGATTGGAATTAAATTTTGCACGACGTGTTTTGTTATGATATCCAACAACTGCGCCAAGTATAGTTCAAATCGGTCCATAACCTGATATAGCTGCCATATAAACCGATCTTGGGTCTTGACTTCTTGAGCCTCTAGCGTGCTCAATTCGTATCCGATTGGAATGAAATTTTGCACGACGTGTTTTGTTATGATACCCAACAACTGTGCCAAGTATGGTTTAAATCGGTCCATAACCTGATATAGCTGCCATATAAACCGATCTTTGGTCTTGACTTCTTGAGCCTCTAGAGGGCACAATTCTTATCCGATTTAAATGAATTTTTGCACGAAGTATTTCGTTATGATATCCAACAACTGTGCCAAGTATGGTTGAAATCGGTCCATAACCTGATATAGCTGTCATATAAACAGATCTGGGGATTTGACTTCTTGAGCTTTTAGAGGGCGCAATTCCTATCCGATTTGGCTGAAATTTTGCATGACGTATTTTATTTTTACTTTCAACAACTGTGCCAAATAAGGTTTAAATCGGTTCATAACCTGATATAGCTGCCATATAAACCGATCTGGGATCTTGACTTCTTGACCCCTAGAGGTCACAATTATTATCCGATATGCCTGATATTTTGTACGACGGATCCTCTCATGACCATCAACAAACGTGTTTATTATGGTCTGAATCGGTCTATAGCCCGATACAGATCCCATATAAATCGTTCTCTCTATTTTACTTCGTGAGCCCCAATGGGCGCAATTCTTATACGAATTGGCTGAAATTTTACACAGGTCTCCAACATATAATTTCATTGTGGTCCGAACCGGACCATATCTTGATATCGTTTTAATAGCAGGGAAACTCTTTTCTTATATCCTTTTTTGCCTAAGAAGAGATGCCGGGAAAAGAACTTGACAAATGCGATCCATGGTGGAGGGTATATAAGATTCGGCCCGGCCGAACTTAGCACGCTTTTACTTGTTAGTTCTACCACCATTTCTTAATTTTTCTGAAATAAATTAGGATAATATTAAGACTTATATATGGATACAATTTTTACCGAATATAAGATTGGAATTGGCCTATAAATAGTGCATTGGTTTGCTGTTCAAAATTTAGCTCTGATTTTATGACCAACCGACTCCGCCGATGGGTCAGCTTCTGCACGCAGTAGCGACCACAATTTTCAATGATAAATTTGAGGTATCTTTGCCAATTTCACTGTTACAGAAGAATTTTAAAACTTTTTCAATTTTGAAAGAATGTGGGGTGGGCCTCCACCAAAATAATGTACATGGAACAATTGGACCCATTTACAATCCCAACCGACCAGCACTAATAAGAAGTATTTGTGCAAAATTTCAAGCGCTTAGCTGTACTCCCTCGAAAGACAGACGGACGGAAAGACGGACATGTTCAGATCGACTTAAAATTTCATGACAGTCATATATATATTGTATATATCCTTTATTGAGTCTTAGATGAATATTTCGAAGTGTTACAAACGGTATGGCGAAATTAGTATACCCCCATCCTATAGTCGAGGGTATAAAAAGTTAGTTTATCTCAATATTATATTTACAATACTTATTTCTATCCTTATAAATACTTGTGGGCTTATATCACATTTTGGCAGTCATCATTAACCATGTGTACGTATCTCATAAAAATTACGGCAGAAAAATACAGCTTAAATATTAAGTAAAATGTCTTTTACAGAACGAAAAGTCCTTAAATTTCTTACATATAATATATATATATGTATATATATATTTATTTATTTCTTTTAAAACACTTGTCATTTATCTTTATGAAAATTTTCCAAGCTCATTTCATTTATTTAACTTTTTTTCTTATTATTCGCACTGCTCTCAAAATGGTCGAAAGAAATTAACAAGAGACATTTTTTGCTAACGCATAGGAAAAACGTTCATTGTTCAAGATACCACATTGAATCCTTCTCAGCTTTAATGCTGTGCTGTTTGTAAAGAAAAAGTAAAGTAATTGAAAATAGTCGTTGGTACCCGGGTGAATGAACAAAATGATATGTTCCTTCCATCTCGCCGTCAACTGCGCTTCCCGGTAGATGTAATTACCTTAATGTGTTGTGAATGGACGATTTAGAAAGAATACACAGGTATCTGTGAACGTCGTAGCAACAATCGTCGTTATGAAAGGCCCCTTGTGACAAATAATCGTGTCATTTCTAAAGATGCTTAAACATTTTCATAGTCCCTTCAGGCATAAATGCCAAAGAGTTGTGGAAATATCTGAAAGTAGGGTTTCCTTCCATTTAACAGTGCGGTTTTGGCGTAGCAGCAACATTGGGTTGGTTGCGATTTTTTTCAAACGTTCTATTTCAATTCTCAGTCAATTAAAATTGTAGTAAAAAAACTTGAACATTTTATAACCGAGTTTACTGTTTGACATTTAAATATCCGAATTGGATGCATAACTTATTTTAAAGCTAAATATTCAAATTTAAGTGTTACGAATGTTAACGCAGGTAACAGATAAGTAAGGAACCGAAGGCTCTCAACATTAATTGTTATTTATTAAAATTTAAACCTATATAGTAATACATACACTCAGAAAAATGCCTTTAGTAAATAAGAGTTAATTACATAATACACATTAGCTCATGATATTTACCTACGTTTAGTTAATTATCCTTGAAAAGTATCATGAAAAACTAAAACTAGCTTGTCATGTGTATAGATAATAAGCTGATAACTTAGCTGATAATTTATGCGGAGTTAGTAATTTACCTTAAACCAATTTATTTGGAGTAAGCAAAAACTTTACTAAAAGCATATCCTTGCTGGCGATACCTTTTCTGAAATTAATACTGAATGAACTACTTAATGAGATTTGGATTTTTAGTTGAATATAACTAAAATTTAATATCCATTCATTAAGTTCACAAATACATGTTCGAAATTAAGAACATTGTAATCAACTCACTCCATTGTGTCCGTAAATGGAATATGGCGAAGCTAAAAAAAAGTATGTCACTCTTTTCTCAGAAAAAAAAAAGATCTTAATTTGGCCTATTATATATGGTACGTGGCTCTGGTCGATAAAACTACATTTTACCTAATGCAAATTTAAACTACAAACTAAATATGATAATCACAACCACAACTTTAATGTTTAAAGAAAATTGCATAAAAACAGTGAACGTTAAATTAAATGAATAATTGAAAAAACTTCCAGCCATAGAACCAATTAATTTCTTACAAAATAACCCTGAAATAGAAGAAAGTTATTCAGAAAGTTATTTCTTACGAGCATCTCTAAAAAAATGTCTCATAAATAAAGTACACAAAATAAACATATTTACTTAAATTATTTTTAAAGTGCAAATCTGAGTGCTTTTTCTTTAATTTATTAAATTTTCTGTAACTAACAGCATTCGAATTAAAAAAGTACATCACATTACAACATTCACTCTGTTTTGCCGTTTTTGCTTCCCACTGTATATAAAGATATATATCTTATATATAACAAGTAAAAGCGTGCTAAGATCGGCCGGGCCGAATCTTATAGTATACCCTCCACCATGGATCGTATTTGTCGAGTTCTTTTCCCGGCATCTCTTCTTAAGCAAAAAAGGATATAAGAAAAGATTTGCTCTGCTATTAGAGCGATATCAAGATATGGTCCGGTTTGGACCACAATTAAATTATATGTTGGAGACCTGTGTAAAATGTCAGCCAATTCGAATAAGAATTGCGCCCTCTGGGGACTCAAGAAGTAAAATAGAGAGATCGTTTTATATGGGAGATGTATCGGCTATAGACCGATTCAGACCATAATAAACACGTATGTTGATGGCTATGAGAGAATCCGTCGTACAAAATTTCAGGCAAATCGGATAATAATTGCGACCTCTACAGGCTCAAGAAGTCAAGATCCCAGATTGGTTTATATGACAGCTATATCAGGTTATGGACCGATTTCAACCATACTTGGCACAGTTGTTGGATATCATAACGAAATACTTCGTGCAAAAATTCATTTAAATCGGATAAGAATTGTGCCCTCTAGAGGCTCAAGAAGTCAAGACCAAAGATCGGTTTATATGGCAGCTATATCAGGTTATGGACCGATTTAAACCATACTTGGCACAGTTGTTGGGTATCATAACAAAACACGTCGTGCAAAATTTCATTCGAATCGGATAAGAATTGCGCACTCTAAACGCTCAAGAAGTCAAGACCCACGATCGGTTTATATGGCAGCTATATCAGGTTATGGACCGATTTGAACCATACTCAGCACAGTTGTTGGATATAATAACGAAACACGTCGTGCAAAATTTAATTCCAATCGGATAAGAATTGCGCACTCTAGAGGCTCAAGAAGTCAAGACCCAAGATCGGTTTATATGGCAGCAATATCAGGTTATGAACTGATTTGAACCATACTTGGCACAGTTGTTGATTTGAACCATACTTGGCACAGTTCATCAAAACATGGACCGATATGGCCCATTGTCAATACCAACCGACCTACACTAATAAGAAGTACTTTTGCAAAATTTCAAGCGGTTAGCTTTACTCCTTCGGAAGTTAGCGTGCTTTCGACAGACAGACGGACGGACGGATGGACAGACGGACGGACATGGCTAGATCGACATAAAATGTCACAACGATCAAGAATATATATACTTTATGGGGTCTCAGACGAATATTTCGAGTAGTTACAAACAGAATGACGAAATTAGTATACCCCCTTATCTTATGGTGGAGGGTATAAAAATCAATTTGTGTTTGTTTAGTGGGTTTGTTTGATTGTACGTTTGTGTATTCCTTATAGACTCAGAAACGGCTGAACCGATTTTCTTGAAATTTTCACAGATGGTGCATAATGATATAATAGGATACCACATTTTATGATATCTGAAGGGGGGCGGACCCTCCCCATTACCATAATTTTCAAAAACGCCAGATCTCGGAGATGGGTGGTGCTATTTAAGCGAAATTTTGTGTGCTCTCATAAAGTACCCTAGAAATAAAAATTTGGTATCCAAATTTCGGATGGGGTACCTAGGGGCTGCCCCACCCTAAAACCTACCAAACATATATTTAGACCAATCACGACAACATGGGACTCAAAATTGTCGAACCAAGTTCTAGGGGGGCCACCCCAAGCCACAAACGCCCCTAAATCGGACATATTTACCAACCATGGCAATATGGGACTCAAATGAAATGTATTTGCGAGTAGAATACGAAACTGATATCCAAATGTGGGACAAAGTGTTTGGGGAGCCGCCTCTCACCAAAAACATCCCCCCAAAGGGGAAAAATTTACGACCATAGCCATATGGGGCTCAAATGAAAGGTATATGAGTGTAGAATTAGAATCTGATATCCAAATATGGGACCAAGAGTTTGGGGGGCCACCCCTCCCCATAAACATCACCAAAAGAGGACAAATTTACGACCATAGCAATATGGGGCTCAAATGAAAGGTCTTTGGGAGTAAACCACGAATCTGAAATCAATATTTGGGAAAAGTGTCTATGGGGCCACCCCACCCCCACAACACCACCCAAATAGTAAGTATTTTCTGACTTTGCGATATGAGGCTCAAATAAGAGGGTTTTTAGAGTGGAACACGAATCTGATATATATTTTCAAGGCCAACTCATTGAGTGGCCGCCCATCCCCCAAAACACCCCCCAAGCCGGTCATGTGCCGACTATGGAAACATGGGACTCAAATTAAAGGTATGTGGGAGTAGACCACGCATCAGATATCAACATTAGGGGCCAACTGTCTAGCGGACGTCCCACCACCATAGCAACCCCTAAATAGGACATATTTGCCCACCAAGACAATTTGGGTCTTAAAAAGAGTGGAACTCAATATTTATAGTTCTTAGGGCCAATACCCCAAACCGGACATATTTACTGACTTTTGCAATAAGGAGTTTAAATGAGACTAGAAAACGAATTTGATATCCAAATTTGAGGCCAATGGCAATATGGGGTTTAAATAAATGATATATAGTTATATGAGAATAGAGCACGTTGCTGGTATATTTTCCGGGCTTAGTGTTTGGGGGACCACCCCAATCCCCAAATCACCCCTAAATCGAGCATTTTTACCGACCATGTCAATGTGGAGCTTAAATGAAAGGTATTGGGGGGTAGAGCAAGAATTGATACCCAATTTCTGGACCAATTTTCTAGGGGTCTACCCCTTTCCCAAAATACCCCAAAAACAGCAATTTTTTACTGACCATCTCAATATGGGGCTCAATATGTGGTTCAAATGGAAGGTATTTGAGATAAGAAAACGAATTTGATAACCTATTTTGGGGCCATGCCTTTGGGGGACGCCTCATCCTGTAAACTCCTCTTAAGCCAATGGCAATATGGGGTTTAAATAAATGGTATTTGAGAGAAGAGCACGATGCTGATATTTTTTCAGGGCCAAGTATCTGGGGGACCACCTCTCCCCCGAAAACACTACTAAATCAGACATCATGAGAAATCGGGCTGAAATGAAGTATTTTAAGAATGGAGTACACCTTACATCCAAACTTAAATTCGTAGATCAATAAAGATCATGTGGGATTCAGATAAAGGCATTTATATTGTTAAACAGTTAGTCAAGTTAACATGGTATTTCACTAAAAGATCTTTCATTGTCGAAAATAAATATTCCAAGGAAACTTTTGTTTCATATAAAGTAAAAGAAGGCGCAGCGGAGCGGGCCCGGGTCAGATAGTAAATATTGGGTTGCCCAAAAAGTAATTGCGGATTTTTCATATGGTCGGCGTTGACAAATTTTTTCACAGCTTGTGACTCTGTAATTACATTCTTTCTTCTGTCAGTTATCAGCTGCTACTTTTAGCTTGCTTTAGAAAAAAAGTGTAAAAAAAAGTATATTTGATTAAAGTTCATTCTAAGTTTTATTAAAAATGCATTTATTTCTTTTAAAAAATCCGCAATTACTTTTTGGGCAACCCAATATATATAAATAAACAAAATAAAAAGTCAAATTCGACGGCCTCGACACTATGATTACTATAACGAAAAAACTGCAGTTAAGTCAAAAAAAAATTTCACTGTTTATACCGTTCCTGTACGATCCCAAAACTTATAAATGAAGTCAAATTGAAGAACTTTTTGCATTGGAGGGGATTATTAAACAAAAAAAATAATAAATTGGTTTCTGTGCATGTTGCAATTTATTAAATAAAATCTCGAAATATTTGCTTTACTAGATTACCGTGTCCAGTTGGCCAATACATTGTGCCCAAATTTCCCCTGACATCCAATACTTAATTTTTACACCATTGTATTGTATTGTACAATGCAAATGCAAATCTGCCCGTGAACATTCCATTAAGGATGTCCAAATCGTGTGGTGCTCTAGTGGCTTTCGCCCTGTTGAAGAGTTCTCTGCATTCCTTCCTTAGACCAACCAGCTCTGGGGTCCTCCATGGCTGTCACCCTTGGCTTGGCACTAGGACATGCTGACACATGCGAGTCATTCATTCAGCTAGAACTATTTTTATTAAAAATATCTCAGAAAATTTTTTTTCGAATTTTGATCAATTTTGCAAAATCTAAACAAATTATTCCGAGAAACAATTGTAGAGCAACATAATTTTTTTAGGTTGCTGAATACCTGAAGTTGAAGGGTTCATATTAAAAAAAATAAATTGTTTCGTTTTTTAATGCAGTTTATGCAAATTTCCGTTTTGTTCACTTTTCAACGACCTTACCTTATCTGATCTTAAATGGACATTTCAAAATGGAAAAAGATCAATTTTCATGGTGTTTGTTTGCTATAGTTCGACTTTCAAACACATTGAATGTAGTGATAAGAAAACAATAGAAATAAACACTTTCGCAATTTCATTTCATTAAAGCTAACTAGGCAACTTGGTGGGATTACAAATATTTATTTTTATTTTGATTACACATGTGTTAATTACATAGCAACTATTGGGTTGCCCAAAAAGTAATTGCGGATTTTTCATATAGTCGGCGTTGACAAATTTTTTCACAGCTTGTGACTCTGTAATTGTATTCTTTCTTCTGTCAGTTATCAGCTGTTACTTTTAGCTTGCTTTAGAAAAAAAGTGTAAAAAAAGTATAATTGATTAAAGTTCATTCTAAGTTTTATTAAAAATGCATTTACTTTCTTTTAAAAAATCCGCAATTACTTTTTGGGCATCCCATATTTACCAGTTATTACTATATTTATAAATTGGACCTTTGCTCAGTTAAATAGGTTAATTAGTGTAAACGAATTCCAAACTGATAAAAGCGATGATAAGATGATTCGATGATTTGTTTTCATTTCAAAACAATAACAATTAACAAAATTAGATTGAACATAAAAGTTATTTTTCAATGGGAATAGGTCAAGTATGATAATTTAACTTGGAATTTTATCCGTCATTGTAGCCACACATAAGTGGAAGTTCCCATCAATGCAGCAATTTGGATTCGGCTTCTCTAACCACATTGCGTAATTAGACAATATTTTGATATATCTATATATGCATAAACTCAAGGAATACGCATTCTTGTATGGAAAACAAAAAAGTCTCGAAAAGTTTGAATACACTTTTATACCCTCCACCATAGGATGGGGGTATACTAATTTCGTCATTCTGTTTGTAACTACTCGAAATATTCGTCTGAGACCCCATAAAGTATATATATTCTTGATCGTCGCGAAATTTTATGTCGATCTAGCCATGTCCGTCCGTCCGTCCGTCTGTCGAAAGCACGCTAACTTCCGAAGGTGTAGAGCTAGCCGCTTGAAATTTTGCACAAATACTTCTTATTAGTGTAGGTCGGTTGGTATTGTAAATGGGCCATATCGGTCCATGTTTTGATATAGCTGCCATATAAACTGATCTTGGGTCTTGATTTCTTGAGCCTCTAGAGTGCGCAATTCTTATCCGATTTGAATGAAATTTTGCACGACGTATTTTGTTATGATATCCAACAATCGTGCTAAGTATGGTTCTAATCGGTACATAACCTGATATAGCTGCCATATAAACCGATCTTGGGTCTTGAATTCTTGAGCCTCTAGAGTGCGCAATTCTTATTCGATTTGAATGAAATTTTGCACGACGTGTTTTGGTATGATATCCAACAATTGTGCAAAGTCTGGTATAAATCGGTCCATAACCTGATATAGCTGCCATATAAACCGATCTTGGGTCTTGACTTCTTAAACCTCTAGAAGGCGCAAATCTTATCCGATTGGAATGCAATTTTGCACGACATATTTTGTTATGGTATCCAACAATTTTGCCAAGTATGGTTCAAATCGGTTCATAATCTGGTATAGCTGTCATATAAACCGATCTTGGGTCTTGACTTCTTGAGCCTCTAGAGGGCGCAATTATCGTCCGATTTAACTAAAATTTTGCACGTGGTGTTTTGGTATTACTTTCAACAACTATGCTAAGTATGATTCAAATCGGTTCATAATCTGGTATAGCTGTCATATAAACCGATCTTGGATCTTGACTTCTTGAGCCAAGTGATGGCGCAATTCTCATCCGATTTGGCTTAAATTTTGCATGAGGTGTTTTGTTATGACTTCCAATAACTGTGCTAAGTATGGCCTAAATCGATATAGAACCTGATATAGCTGCCATATAAACCGATCTGGGATCTTGACTTCTCGAACCTCTAGAGGGCGCAATTCTCATCCGATTTGGCTGAAATTTTGTACAAGGCCTTCTCTCATGACCTTCAATATACGTGTCTAGTATGGTCTGAATCGATCAATAGCTTGATACAGCTCCCATATAAACCTATCTCCCGATTTTGCTTTTTGAGACCGTACAAGGCGCAATTTTTATCCGAATGAACTGAAATATTACACAATGACTTCTACAATGTCAATCAGCATTCAATTATGGTCCAAATCGGACTATAACTTGATATAGCTCTAATAGGATAACAGTTCTTATTCAATTATTATTATTTGTCTAAAAAGAGATACCGCGCATAGAACTCGACAAAGATTCGGCCCGGCCGAACTTAGCACGCTCTTACTTGTTCTGTTTTCAAAACCCGACACCCCCACCCCTTAGTATTATAATGTTTTCCGACCAGTCTGTTATGACCTGTTATGACGACGATGGCTGAGGCTTCTGTTGTAGCCAACGACAACAATTGGACCAAATATTTTGGGATGTTCAGAACCCGCACTTTTTGACCATCTATCATTCGTTGCTCTTCGGGCCTCATCCTGATGACTTATCCAGCAAGAAAATATTGCACCGTCGGATGCAATAGTGTATGTTAAAACCATCGTGACATTAGCATACACAGTTGCTTCCGGCATGCATGATTTTTGTGGGCTTTGTCCCTGAAACACTGAAAACACCGTTTCCTGCGATTAATGCCCCAAAATATAAATGTTTCTTTTTTTTTTTGTTTTTATTTTTTGTTAAAAATTGTCAATAACACACAAAACTCAGTCTCAGATAGCGTTTTATAGTAATGAATTTAAAAACTAAATGAAATAAAATAGAAATATTCAAGTTTGAATTCAGGCTCAAAAAACTTTTAAGAATACTGCATTCAAAAGTATAAAACAACAACAAAAGAAACAAGTAAAAGCGTGCTAAGTTCGGCCGGGCCGAATCTTATATACCCTCCACCATGGATCGCATTTGTCGAGTTCTTTTCCCGGCATCTCTTCTTAGGCAAAAAAAGGATATAAGAAAAGATTTGCTCCGCTATTAGCGATATCAAGATTTGGTCCGGTTTGGACCACAATTAAATTATATGTTGGAGACCTGTGTAAAATGTCAGCCAATTCGAATAAGAATTGCGCCCTTTGGGGGCTCAAGAAGTAAAATAGAGAGATCGATTTATATGGGAGCTGTATCGGGCTAAAGACCGATTCAGATCATAATAAACACGTATGCTGATGGTCATGAGAGAATCCGTCGTACAAAATTTCAGGCAAATCGGATAATAATTGCGACCTCTAGAGGCTCAAGAAGTCAAGATTCCAGATCGGTTTATATGACAGCTATATCAGGTTATGAACCGATTTAAACCTTATTTGACACAGTTGTTGAAAGCAAGAATAAAATACGTCATGCTAAAGTTCAGCCAAATCAGATAGGAATTGCGCCCTCTAGAAGCTCAAGAAGTCAAGTCCCCAGATCTGTTTATATGACAGCTATTGTTTGGTTATATGGTTATATCAGGTTATGAACCAATTTAAGCCATACTTGGCACATTTGTTGGATATCAAAACAAAATACTTCGTGCAAAAATTCTTTCAAATCGGATAAGAATTGCGCCCACTAGAGGCTCAAGAAGTCAAGACCCAAGATCGGTTTATATGGTAGCTATATCAGGTTATGGACCGATTTGAACCATACTTGTCACAGTTGTTGGATATCATAACAAAACACGTCGTGCAAAATTTCATTCCAATCGGATAAGAATTGCGCACTCTAGAGGCTCAAGAAGTCAAGACCCAAGATCGGTTGATGTGGCAGCTATATCAGGTTATGGACCGATTTCAACCATACTTGGCACAATTGTTGGATATCATTACAAAATACGTCGTGCAAAATTTCATTCGAATCGGATAAGAATTGCGCACTCCAGAGGCTCAAGAAGTCAAGACCCACGATCGATTTATATGGCAGCTATATCAAAACATGGACCGATATGGCCCATTTACAATACCAACCGACCTACTCTAATAAGAAGTATTTGTGCAAAATTTCAAGCGGCTAGCTTTACTCCTTCGGAAGTTAGCGTGCTTTTGACAGATAGACGGACGGACGGACGGACAGACGGACGGAATATGTATACTTTATGGGATCTCAGACGAATATTTCGAGTAGTTACAAACAGAATGACGAAATTAGTATACCCCCCATCCATCATACCCCCAGAGTTTAAACTAATCGAAATAGAATAGAATAGAGTTTTGGCAATAAATTTGTACAGATGTTAAGTTAAACAAGTAAGAGCGTGCTAAGTTCGGCCGAGCCGAATCTTATATACTCCCCACCATGGTCGCATTTGTCGAGTTATTTGCGCAGTATCTGTTTTTAGGCAAACAAAGTATAATGCATAAGGACGGAGGAGCAGTTATATCAATTTATAGTCCGATTCGGGGCTCAAGAAGCGAAATCGGGAGATCGGTTTATATGGGAGCTGTATCAAGCTATAGATCGATTCTGACCATATTGCACAGGTATATTGAATGCCATGGGAGAAGCCGTTGTACAAAATTTGTGCCAACTCGGATGAGAATTGCGCTCTCTAGAGGCTCAAGAAGTCAAGACCCAAGATCGGTTTATATGGCAACTATATCAGGTTATAGCCCGATTTGTACCATACTTAGCACAGTTGTTGGAAGTGATATCAAAACACTGTGTGCGAAATTTCAGTCAAATCGGACGAGAATTGCGCCCAATATAGGCTCAAGAATTCAAGACCCAAGATCGGATTGTATGGCAGCTATATCAAAACATGGACCGATTTAGCCCATTTACAATCCCCATCGACCTACATTAATAAGAAGTATTGGTGCGATATTTCAAGCGGCTATCTCTACTCCTTCAGAAGTTTGCGTGCTTTCGACAGACAGACGGACGGACGGACATGGCTAGTTGGACTTAAAATGTCACGACGATCAAGAATATATACACTTTATCTGGTCTTAGACGCATATTTCGAGGTGTTTCAAACAGAATGACGAAATTAGTATATCCCCATCCTATGGTGGAGGGTATAAAAAAATGTAATATACAATGGTTCGACATATGTACCAAATAAAGCATAGTTTATTTCCATATAGTTAACGTTGAACCATCACGAAGTTCATATGAAGTAATTATTTTTTAGATATACATTAGCTATAAACAAATAATAATGTCTTTAGCGCTATATGAACTTTATTCGAAAGTAGTTTATTTTTACTCAATCATGGGTTCACTTTTTTGAGTGCACATATATCATTGAGCTTAAACTTGAATCCGACAGCACTCATTGATATGCGAGAAGTTTGTCACTGTTCCTTAATGCTGCCACGGGAGCCACCGTAGTGCATAGGTTGGCATGCCCGCCAATCGTGCCCAAACGCCTGGGTTGAAATCATACCGGCGAGAAATCCTTAAAACAATTTTTCAATGATGGTTATCCCCTAATCAAATGTTGGTAACATTTGTGAGTATTTCAGCCATGTACAACTTCTCAACAGAGAGGTGTCACAAAAAGTGACACCCCTTCCGGACTCGGCATAAAACGGGACGTCCCCTTATCATTGTGTTTAAATTTGAATCGGACAGCACTCAATTGATATTGTCAGAAGTTAGTTTCCCTCTGATTTGTTCCGTAACGGGTTGTTTGGGACACACTAAACAAAACCACATGTTATGGTTAAGGTTATAGGCATCAATTTTCATTTGTTTGGATTTAAAATCTATGGCGTTTTCTATGATTTTCAACAGATGAATATCTATGGTCTGAATCGGTCTAAAACGTAATATATATTCCCATATAAAGCAATCTCGATTTTACTTCTTGAGTCCCTATTAGGTGGAATTCTTATCCGAGTAGGCTAAAATTTTGCACAACGACATAAGCTGTGGTCTCAAAGTTCCAATTTTAGTACGGCCCAAATCGGTCCATAACCTGATATAGCTCCAATAGCGTAGCAAATCTTATCCATTATCGTTTTTTTGCCTATAGAGTGAGACTGGGCAAAGAACTTGACAAATCCGATCCATGGTGGTGGATCGGATTAGCAAGCTTTTACTTGTTACTTTTGAAATAGTATAATTTATAAAAAAAGTATAAAAAATGTTTACGCCATATCCTCTTTAAATTATAAGGTAATGCATATAAAAATTTGTATACCCTACACCACTACTGTGGTACAGGGTATTATCACTTAGTGAATTTGTTAGTAGCACCCGAAAGGAAGAGAGATAGACCGATTAGTAAGTATACCGATCGACTCAGAATCACTTTCTAATTCGATTTAGCTATCAATGTCCGTCTGTCTGTCCATGTTAATTTGTGAACAAATTTGTAAAATTTTTTTCATTCGATCGTCTTCAAATTTGGCACAAGCATTTTCTTGGGCCTAGAGACGAAACCTATTAAAATTGGAAAATATCGATTCAGATTTGGAAACAGCTCCCGTAGCACGAAAGTTTCTCTTGGAACTCTTCTGATGAATTTCATAGAAATTTATTCATGCATCTCCTGATTTTCACTTTTAAAGCCTTTGCTAACCCATTTATCAATCCATATTCTCAAAAAATCAAATTTAAGCTAATTTTAAATTCAACGACTTATCCTGAATTCAGGGTACTGGGTATCAAAGGGTCGGCTTCGTCCGTAAGATATCAAAAGGCGGCTTCGCCCGACTTACTTGTTAAAAAATGAAATGCTTTTTTGGTTCGTCAACGAGGCGGAGAACAAGATACCGACGAACATGCAGAGTTTACTTTCTCTAGGACCAAAACATACTCTCCCTGTTGCTGAGGGAGAAGAAAATATAGATCAAGAGATGGCGAGAACTTTATTGACAATCCTAATTGGCGACCACTTACGTTAACAAGAAATGAGTGTAAGGGACAGTCACATAGTGGATACAGTGACACAGACGAGAAAATATTTGATCCATTTAATATCGTCCGCTGATGATATTTCTTGACCGAAATTAAAATCCCAATACGGATAGCCATTCAAATGCTTCAAATGCAATACTATTTTGCTGACTTTTTTATACCCACCACTAAAGGATGGGGGTATATTCATTTTGTCATTCCGTTTGCAACACATCGAAATATCCATTTCCGACCCTATAAAGAATATATGTATTCTTGATCAGCGTAAAAATCTAAGACGATCTAGCCATGTCCGTCCGTCTGTCTGCTGAAATCACATTACAGTCTTAAAAAATAGAGATATTGAGCTGAAATTTTGCACAGATTCTTTTTTTTGTCCATAAGTAGGTTAAGTTCGAGGATGGGCTATATCGGACTATATCTTGATATAGCCCCCATATAGACCGATCGGCCGATTTAGGGTCTAAGGCCCATAAAAGCCACATTTATTATCCGATTTTGCTGAAATTTGGGACAGTGAGTTGTGTTAGGCCCTTCGACTTCCTTCGTTAATTTTGCTCAGATCGGTTCAGATTTGGATATAGCTGCCATATAGACCGATCCTCAGATTTAGGGTCTAAGGCCCATTAAAGCCATATTTTAATCCGATTTCGCTGAAATTTGGGACAGTGAGTTATGCTTGGCCCTTCGACATCCTTCGTTAACTTGGCCCAGATCGGTTCAGATTTGGATATAGCTGCCATATAGATCGATCCTCAGATTTAGGGTGTAAGGCCCATAAAAGCCACATTTATTATCAGACTTCGCTGAAATTTGGGACAGTGAGTTGTGCTAGGCCCTTCGACATCCTTCGTTAATTTGACCCAGATCGGTTCAGATTTGGATATAGCTGCCATATAGATCAATCCTCCGATTTAGGGTCTAAGGCCCATAAAAACCACATTTATTATCCGAATTTGCTGAAATTTGGGACAGTGAGTTGTGTTAGGCTCTTCGATATTTTTATGCAACTTGGCCCAAATCGGTCCAGATTTGGATATAGCTGCCATGTAGATCGACATCTCGATTTAAGGTCTTGGCCCCATTAAAGGCGCATTTATAATCCGATTTCACTGAAATTTGGCACAGTGACTTATGTTAGGCTTTTCGACATCCGTGCCGTATATGGTTCAGATCGGTTTATTTTTAGATACAGCTACTGTTCTTACTAGTGTTTGGTAAAATCGGAACATATTTTGATATAACTGATATGGGACATAAGGTATGAGATTTTCATCGAATTTTGATGAAAGGTGGTTTACATATATACCTGAGGTGGTGGGTATCCAAAGTTCGGCCCGGCTTAACATAACTTAACTTAACGCCTTTTTACTTTTTTTTTTTTGCTATACTATTCTCTGAATAGAAAGCATTAAACAATGGCCTGAATCCTGACAATATCATGCAATAGAATCTCAAGAAAATAATAACCTTATAATTTTAATATCCCAGTTTAAAATTATAAGGTTATTATTTTCTTGAGAAAGGGGTAAATTTTCGCAATAAACAAAATTGACTACGAGAAGAAAATGAAGGGAGATCACACATGAGATCTCTCTAGTCAGATAAAAATAAACTGACCATCCGGATTCCCTTAGGACCTAGAATAAAGGTCTTCCAAAAATACACAAAGAAGGTATGTCGCTAAGGCCAATTGGTTTGTCCATTAGTTTGCGTCTTACAATATGTCTTAATACATTGTTGACATTTCAATTAATATAACAATCGAAATATAACGTCAAAGACGCGATACACTTTAAGTCTAAAATCAATGATATGATAATTGCCATTGTGTCAATTTTGATATCTTTCGAAGTCATATCGAACAAATCGATAAGCTCACAGAAACTCCCAAGGATTTGGTTCTATAGTTGGTAAAGTTCTGCATCGCCTATTACTACAAAAACGATGACAAAGTATACGGACCATCACCTATTATCGCAGACATTTTAATGGAAGAACACTTGCACGATGTTTTCGACAGAATAAATAAACCACGTATCTTAACCAAACATGTTGACTACTTGTATGCCACTATTAAAAAAAATCTTACGTATAGCAAATACTATCCGCACCAAAGCCTACAAGACTATACCTCATATCAATCGTTAGTAAATATTGCCGTGACCAAATGGTGAGTGTAATATACGCAAATGAATATTGTGTTAAGTGTGATACATACGAAGCGATCTAGTGTGTGTACTTTGTTTTTGCTCTGTAAGCAATTTTTGCCAAGCGCTCTGATGTTAGAATATTTTTCGAAGTTTTCTGATGTTTTATAAAAAAATTTACCGATTTCTCATAAATTTCCTTAGAAATTAAATAGATTTCCGATCATATTTCTTTCGATCATTTCTGACCGATAATCTGCAAATATACTGCACATACTCGAAAGTGAATTTATTTCTTAGCATTCCTGAGCATTCGCTGGGAGTTGTTTCAGAATCTCTGCAAATTTTCGGACTTGTGCAATTTTTTGCATACCGATTTTGTTTGTAGCGAAAATCCACAAACATTCTGCACATACTTGTAAGGGAACTAGTTGTTTCGTATTTTCGATCATCAGCTGAGAGCTTTTTTAGAATTTCCGCACTTTTTCTTACTTAAGGCTATCTCACACTACATGTTCTTGTCTTATAACATGTCATTTTTATGTATCATTGCTATTTCATTATGTATGTCAAAATTGTCAATTTCCATTCCTAAAAATGTGAGCAAAAGCTAATTTTTTATGGCTACAAATTGTTCAAATTGTACAAATTGTGAAAAAGCTGTATACAAAAAGTTGTGAAAACAATTTAATTTGCTTTTATTCAACTGACAAAAAAAACAGCTGATTTATTTATTTTTTTGTCAGAAGGATTAGAGCACCGCTTTAATTGAAACAAGTAAAAGCATGCTAAATTCGGCCGGGCCGAATCTTATATACCCTCCTCCGTAGATCGCATTTGTCGAGCTCTTGCCACGGTATCTCTTTTTAGGCAAACAAAGGATAAAAGAATAGTTGCTATGTTATTGGAACAATATCAAGTTATGATTCATTTCGGACCATAATTAAACTAAATATTGGAGACCATAGTAGAAGTATTTGTGTAAAATTTCAGACAAATCTAGTAAGAATTGTGCACTTTATATGTCAGCTATATCAGGTTATGTACCGATTTTAACTGTTCTTAGCAGAGTTGGTGAGAGTCACAACAAAACACCCCATGCAAATATTCAGTCAAATCAGATAATAATTGCGTCCTCAAGAGGCTCAAGAAGTCAAAACCCCAGATCGGTTTATATGGCAGCTATATTGTGTAATATTTCAGTTCATTCGGATAAGAATTGCGCCTTGCAGGGGCTCAAGAAGCGAAATCGGGATATCGGTTTATATGGGAGCTGTATCAAGCTATACATCGATTCAGACCATATTGAACACGTATGTTGAAGGTCATGAGAGAAGCCGTTGTACAAATTTTTTTTCAAATCGTATGAGAACTGCGCCCTCTAGAGGCTCAAGAAGTCTAGATCCCACATCAGTTTATATGGCAGCTATATCATGTTATGTACCGATTTGCGCCATACTTAGCACAGTTATTGGAAGTCACAACAAAACAACTCATGCAAAATTTCAGCCAAATCGGATGAAAATTTCTATTCTATTGGCTCAAGAAGTCAAGATCCATGATCGGCTTATATGACAGCTACACCAGATCATGAATCATACTTAACACAGTTGTTGGAAGTGATACCAAAATACTACGTGCAAAATTTCAGTCAAATCGGACGAAAATTGCGCCCTCTAGAGGTTTATATGGCAGCTATATCAAAACATGGACCCATTTGCAATCCCAACCGACCTACACTAATAAAAAGTATTTGTGCAAAATTTCTAGCGGCTAGATTTACTTCTTCGAAAGTTAGCGTGCTTTCGACAGACAAACGGACGGACGGACATGGCTAGACCGACATAAAATGACATGACGATCAAGAATATATATACTTTAGAATGACGAAATTAGTATACCCCCATCCTATAGTGGAGGGTATAATAACAGTGCTATTTTAAAACGTGGTTTTCGTGCGTTAGTTTCATTCGTATGTGAGCAACTTTAATTATAGCAAAATTTGATATGTCATAATTTGAGAACATGTAGTGTTATGGCACCTTTTGTTAATTTCGGTATGTATTGATATCGATTTTTGTTTGTTTTTGTTTTTCTTGCAAAGGTTTGCACGTTGCAAATTTTGTAAAGGGTGATTTTTTTGAGGTTAGGATTTTCATGCATTAGTATTTGACAGATCACGTGGGATTTCAGACATGGTGTCAAAGAGAAAGATGCTCAGTATGCTTTGACATTTCATCATGAATAGACTTACTAACGAGCAACGCTTGCAAATCATTGAATTTTATTACCAAAATCAGTGTTCGGTTCGAAATGTGTTCATTCACCGTTCAGCGATGAGGCTCATTTCTGGTTGAATGGCTACGTAAATAAGCAAAATTGCCGCATTTGGAGTGAAGAGCAACCAGAAGCCGTTCAAGAACTGCCCATGCATCCCGAAAAATGCACTGTTTGGTGTGGTTTGTACGTTGGTGGAATCATTGAACCGTATTTTTTCAAAGATGCTGTTGGACGCAACGTTACGGTGAATGAACACATTTCGAACCGAACACTGATTTTGGTAATAAAATTCAATGATTTGCAAGCGTTGCTCGTTAGTAAGTCTATTCATGATGAAATGTCAAAGCATACTGAGCATCTTTCTCTTTGACACCATGTCTGAAATCCCACGTGATCTGTCAAATACTAATGAATGAAAATCCTAACCTCGAAAAAATCACCCTTTATTTACCGGTTTGGTTTTTTTGCTTTTTTTAATCGTTTAGAAGCATTCGAGCAGTAAAGGTGCCAATTTTATTGTGAAAAAAAAATTGAAGTACTAAAGAGCAGTGAAAACCAGTAAGGAAAGGCAAATGTCGGGCGGAGCCGCTTATGTAATACCCTACACTACCCATTCTGCGTACTACTTTTCATGCATGGAACCTATATTGAAATATAGTCAGATTTTAATTTTGCATACCTATTGATATATTGAATAGAACCTTGAAAGATTTTCTTACGATAAGACCAAAATTGTAGCTACCAGAGCCTTAAAGGCCATATCGTATGAAACATATACATATGGGGGCAACATATGTCTAAATCTGTACGGACTTTGATAAAATTAAGCACACGTCAAAAAAAAAACAATTAAAAAGTGCTAAGTTCGGCCGGGCCGAATCTTATATACCCTCCACCATGGATCGCATTTGTCGAGTTCTTTTCCCGGCATCTCTTCTTAGGCAAAAAAAGAATATAAGAAAAGATTTGCTCTGCGATTAGAGCGATATTAAGATATTGTCCGGTTTGGACCACAATTAAATTATATTTATGTTGGAGACCTGTGTAAAATGTCAGCCAATTCGAATAAGAATTGCGCTCTTTGTGGGATCAGGAAGTAAAATAGAGAGATCGATCGAGATGGTCATGAGAGAATCCGTCGTACAAAATTTCAGGCAAATCGGATAATAATTGCGACTTCTGGAGGCTCAAGAAGTCAAGATCCCAGATCGATTTATATGGCAGCTATATCAGGTTATGGACCGATTTGAACCATACTTGGCACAGTTGTTGGATATCATAACAAAATACTACGTGCCAAAATTCAAATTGGATAAGAATTGCGCCCTCTAGAGGCTCAAGAAGTCAAGACCCAAGATCGGTTTATATGACAGCTATATAAGGTGATGGACCGATTTGAACCATACTTGGCACAGTTGTTGGATATCATAACAAAACACGTCTTGCAAAATTTCATTCCAATCGGATAAGAATTGCGCACGCTAGAGGCTCAAGAAGTCAAGAGCCAAGATCGGTTTATATGGCAGCTATATCAGGTTATGGACTGATTTGAACCATACTTGGCACAGTTGTTGGATATCATAACAAAACACGTCGTGCAAAATTTCATTCCAATCGGATAAGAATTGCACACTCTAGAGGCTCAAGAAGTCAAAACCCAAGATCGGTTTATATGACAGCTATATCAGGTTATGAACCGATTTGAACCATATTTGGCACAGTTGTTGGATATCATAACAAAATACTACGTGCCAAAATTCCAATCGGATAAGAATTGCGCACGCTAGAGGCTCAAGAAGTCAAGAGCCAAGATCGGTTTATACGGCAGCTATATCAGGTTATGGACTGATTTGAACCATACTTGGCACAGTTGTTGGATATCATAACAAAATACTACGTGCCAAAATTCAAATTGGATAAGAATTGCGCCGTCTAGAGGCTCAAGAAGTCAAGACCCAAGATCGGTTTATATGACAGCTACATCAGGTTATGGACCGATTTGAACCATACTTGGCACAGTTGTTGGATATCATAACAAAACACGTCTTGCAAAATTTCATTCCAATCGGATAAGAATTGCGCACGCTAGAGGCTCAAGAAGTCAAGAGCCAAGATCGGTTTATATGGCAGCTATATCAGGTTATGGACTGATTTGAACCATACTTGGCACAGTTGTTGGATATCATAACAAAACACGTCGTGCAAAATTTCATTCCAATCGGATAAGAATTGCGCAATCTAGAGGCTTAAGAAGTCAAGACCCAAGATCGGTTTATATGGCAGCTATATCAAAACAATGACCGATATGGCCCATTTACAATACCAACCGACCTACACTAATAAGAAGTATTTGTGCAAAATTTCAAGCGGCTAGCTTTACTCCTTCGGAAGTTAGCGTGCTTTCGACAGACAGACGGACGGACGGACGGACAGACGGACGGACATGGCTAGATCGACATAAAATATCACGACGATCAAGAATATATATACTTTATGGGGTCTCAGACGAATATTTCGAGTAGTTACAAACAGAATGACGAAATTAGTATACCCCCCATCTTATGGTGGAGGGTATAAAAAAACATTTCACTCAAAATTTTATATAGATCAAACAAAAACCGTGGTTTCTATAGCCTTATAAGGCCATACCGAATGGAAGATACATATGGGAGCGTTATCTAAATCTGAACCCATTTTAATGAAACTTTCACACGTATTTAATCGTCAAATTAACCATTTCATGCAAAATTTGGTAAAGATCGGACCAAAATTGTGGCTTCTATAGCCATAAAAGGCCATATCGGATGGAAGATATATATGGGAGCTATATGTACATCTGAACAGATTTTTATGAAACTGCACACATATTGCAACATCGAATAAAACATTTCATGCAAAATTTTGTAAAGATCGGACTAAAATTGTGGCTTCTATAGCCTTGAAAGGCCATTTCGGATGTAAGATATATTTGGGAGATATTCTAAATTTGAACCGATTTTTATGAAATTTTGCACACGTATTGGGACGTCAATTGAAACAGCTCGTGCAAAATTTCGAAAGATCGGACCAAAATTGTGGCTTATATAGCCGATATGGATGGAAGATATATATGGGAGCTATATCTAAATCCTAACCGATTTTAATTAAATTTTGCACACGTATTGGGACGTTAAACGAAACATCTCGTGCAAAATTTTGTAAAGATCGGACCAAAATTCTGGTTTCTATAGCATTAAAATCCATATCGTATATAATCTGAACCGATTTTAATCAATATTTGCACCCATATTTCAACGTCAAATAAAACATCCCATGAAAAATTTTGTAAAGATCCGACTAAAATTGTGGCTTCTATAGCCTTTAAAGGCCATATCACATGAAACATATATATGTGGAAGCTATATCTTAATCTGAACTGATTTTAATGAAGCTTTGCACACGCATTGGAACGTTATATAAAACATCTCGTGCAAAATTTTGTAAATATCGGACTAAAATTGTGGCTTTTACAGTCTTAATAGGACATATCTTATGAAAGAAACAAGAACAAGAACAAAGCACGAAATGAGCTTGAGCTATTTAAATTAGTGTTGCCAAAGAGATTATTTGCAAAATAATTTAAAGAAAAGAGCAGAATTAAAAGCAAAAAGGACCAAAATGACTAATTTTTGCTAAAATTTGATGTGTAATGTATGTTTACACCCTCCAACGCCAACACCAAATCAGGCCTTGTTAGGTCCATAAATAGATGTATCTATTTATATAAAAATTAATTTGTGTTTGTTTGTTTGTGGGTTTGTAAATTTGATTTTCCGCAAACACTCAAAAACTACTGAACCGATTTTCTTGAAATTTTCACAGATTTTGTAGGTTGGTCTGGAAGGATATAATTGGATATAATGGATATAATTTATTGATATTGGTAGCATAACGGGACACATAGGATTACGAGCTTACTTATGTAAAATCGGTGCGGCAAGTGACAGCATATGTAGGGCATACGGGGAAGATGATGAGATGTTTCATTTCCTATTCATCTGTTGGCTTTCTCGTCCAACAGATACCGGCACTTAGGTGGGGACACAAAACCAGACATGAACAAAGTTAGAGGCCAAGAGCCTGGGTGCTGCCCCACCCTCTTAACACCTACCGAAATCAATGACAATATGGGACTCAATCAAAAGTTTTTTTTTTGAGAAGAATCCGAATCTGATTGTAAATTTTGAGTCCAAGTATCTGAGGGGCCGCCTAAACCTCGAAACATCCATAACAGACACACTGACCGATCATAATAGAATGGAATGGTAGAACCCGACTACGACAGTAAATTTTGGGTCCAAGGATCTGGGGGGAGGAGGTTCTGTTTCTAAAACCACCGCAAATAGGCTAATTGACCGATTACGACAGTATGGGAATCAAGCAAGATGTATTTATTTAGTAGAGTACGAATATCCAAGTTTGTGCTTAGTTGTAAGAGGAGAGCTATTAGAGAGTAAGTTGCATTACAAAGGTGACATTTTTTCTACGTTTTGAAATCGAAAGCGCAGTGGACCGGATTTGATTGAAATTTTAGGTCAACAATAAGTCTCCTTTTTATAGTCGAGTCCAAGTGGCGTACTGATAATCACTAACAGTCTAGACCACTGTTTGTAACTCCTCGAAATATTCGTCTAGGCCCCATAAAGTATGTGTATTCTTGATCGTCATGACATTTTCAGTCGATCTAGCCCTGTCCGTCCGTCCGTCTGTCGAAAGCACGCTAACTTTCGATGGAGTAAAGCTAGCCACTTGCAATTTTGCACAAATACTTCTTATAAATGTATGTCGGTTGTGATTGTGAATGGGCTATGTCATTCCATGTTTTGATATAGCTGCCATATAAACCTATCTTGGGTCTTGACTTCTTGAGCCACTAGAGGGCATAATTCTTATCCGATTTGGCTGAAATTTCGCACGAAGTGTTTTATTACGACTTCCAACATCTGCGCGGAGTGATATCGGTGCATAACCTGATATAGCTGTCATATAAACCTATCTGGGGTCTTGACTTCTTGAGCGTCTAGAGGGCGTAATTTCTATCCGATTCGGTTGACATTTTGCATGAATTGTTTTAATATGACTTTCAACAACTATGCTAAATATGGTTCAAATCGATCCATAACCTGGTATAGCTGCCATTTAAACCGATCTGGGATCTTAACTTCTTGAGCCTCCAGAGGGCTTAAGTATTATCCGATTTGGAAATTTTGTACAACTGCTTCTCCCATGAACTTCGACATATGTGGTAAATATGGTTTATTTAGCTTGTAATTTCTAGGTTAATTTAGAGGTTGTTCTTACTTTCATTCTTCTTTCAGTTCAATTAGTTCAAAATTAATTTTTTATAATAGCATTTAAGGCAAATCATTGCGGCATAATTAAAAAAATTGTGCTTTTTTTCACTTTAGTGTTTTACCGACCACCGAAGGATGGGGGTATATTAATTTTGTCATTCCGTTTACAACACATCGAAATATACATTTCCGACCCTATAAAGTATATATATTCTTGATCAGCGTAAAAATCTTAGACGATCTAGACATATCCGTCCGCCTGTCTGTTGAAATCACGCTTCAAAAATAGAGATATTGAGCTGAAACTTTGGACAGACTCTTTAATTTTTGTCCATAAGCAGGTTAAGTTCGACGATGGGCTATATCGAACTATATATTGATATAGTCCCCCATATAGACCGATCCTCCGATTTAGGGTCTTAGGCCCATAAAAGCCATATTTATTATCCGATTTTGCTGAAATTTGGTACAGTAAGTTGTGTTAGGCCCTTCGACAACCTTCGTCAATTTGGTCCAGGTCGGTCCAAATTTTGATATAGCTGCCATGTAGGGCGTTCCTCCGATTAAGGGTCTTAGGCCCATAAAAGGCGCATTTATTGTCCGATATCGCCGAAATTTAGGACAGTGAGTTAAATTAAGCCCCTTGACATACTTCTGCATTATGGCAGAGATCGGTCCAGATTTGGATATAGCTGCCATATAGACCGATCTCTCGGTTTTAGGTTTTGGGGCCACAAAAAGAGCATTTATTGTCCGATGTCGCCGCAATTTTGGACAGTGAGTTTAGTTAGGCCCTTCGACATCCTTCTTCAATTTCACCCAGATCGGTCCAGATTTGTATATAGCTGCCATATAGACCGATCTCTCGATTTAATTTTTTGGGCCAATAAAAGGCGCATCTATTATCCGATGCTACCGAAATTTGGGACAGAAAGTTAAGTTAAGCCCCTCCACATATTTCTGCAATTTGGTCTACATCGATCAAGATTTGCATATAGCTGTCATATAGACCGATATCTTGATTTAAAGTCTTGGCCCCGAAAAAGGCGCATTTATAATCCGATTTAACTACATTTGGCACATTGACTTATGTCAGGCTTTTGGACATCCATCTTGTATATGGTTCAAATTGGTTTATTTTTAGATATAGCTACTAAAAAGACCAATATTATGTTATACACAATTGAACAATGACTTGTTCTTATTAGTATTTGGTCCAAATCAGATCACATTTCGCTATAACTGCCATGGGACATAAGGTATGCAATTTTCACCGGATTTTGATGCAAGGTAGTTTGCATATATATACCCGAGGTGGTGGGTATCCAAAGTTCGGCCCGGTCGAACTTAACGTCTTTTTACTTGTTTCTTTTTTTTGTCACTTTCACCACCTTCAACTCGGTTTAAAGCGTTTCTACCGCAAGGCATACAACACCACTTCAGCGCCTCACTTCCATAGGAAAACTCAATCGAATTTCTTTTACTCTATTTGATACGCGACTACTCACATCCAGCCAACTCCAATTCCAAGGTTCAAGATAAGGCAAGTAGGCAATGTTCCTCAAATTTCCCGTCATGCCAGGTTTTCGATCCTTTCTTAATGGCAATCCATTCTCTTCTACCCGTTTCAGTCGCTGAACACATGACCCATAGGGTTGTTATGTCAAAGTTATTCACGATAGTGATACATATGATCTAAAGAGGGATGAACACAGCTGGAAAGACGCACACCATAGCCATGATGTATCGCACTGCGGCACATCGTTCGGACTAGGCTATTAAAGATCGGCCTACATGTCCTACTTGTCCTTAATAAAGATCGGCCTACAGGTCTGTTTGGGGATATTTTTTCGAGAGGTCGATCTCCACACACTTGGTTCGAAATGATAATAAAATCAATTTGTACACTACTCCCAAAATCCTTTTATTTGAGTCCAATATGGTCTCGATCGGCATGTGTGTTTCGGGAGTGGGCGGCCTCTAGATATCTCGAGCCAAAATTTGTACATCAGATTCATGCTCTTCGAAATAAATTTCAAGGGTGGGATTTCCTCTCATGAACCATCAGTTGAATTTGTTATGTCAGGTTCGGACTCCACTTATAAAAACCTTTCATTTGACATCCACACTGTTCCAAACAGTAAATATTAATTAATATTTTATGGAAGGCATTCATTCATTTTAAATTGGTACTTTCTTCGAAAAACTTTTCACCTAATACCCATATTGGCCCTAGCCATTAAAATGTCTTGTTGAGGATTTTTTCTATACGAACAAAATACTCTGCAGGAAGTTTGGGGTAAACTTGACCTTATTCTTATAAATTACAGGTCATATCACCAGTCACTTGAGTCCACTGCTTGGCTGCTTTGAGGTATTTTTCTTTTCGCAGAATAAACCGGTGAATACACCGGTATAAATGTCTCTATATTGGGGCCAGTACGTTTTTTCATAAGTACGCATTCCTTGTTTTTGGTTCTTTTCTTGTTGTACACGCATGGTATTATAAAAAAACAACGACGTTTCGCTGAATGCCAAAATAAAGCAACAATTTAAACCGTTACTAGAAGTTTATGTTTTTTTGGTTATATATATTGCTAAATATAAATAACTAGCCGAACCGGGCCCGCTCCGCTACGCCCTATTTAACTCTCTAATATTTATTTAGGGTAGAGACAGTTCCCCCTGAATGCGGATTACTAATTCGTGCCATTGTAGCCTATGAAGCTGAACGCGTTCGAATCCTGGCGAGAACAATTGATATGATTTTGTATGCCAGATTCGAAATCTACTCCCGAATACCTTTCATTTGAGCCCAATATTGAAATGAGCTACGCTCCAATACCTTTCATTTGATACCTATATTGTCCCCATCGGTCCACTTTTGTTTTTGGGTTGTGTTTTTGGCATGAGGAGGGTCCGTCCTCCTTCCGATACCGACAAATTTTATAGCCTATGTTTCTTTAAAGACCAACCTACGCAATAAGCGAAAATTTAGAGAAAATCAGTTCAGCCGTAATTCAGTCTGTACAGAACAAACAAACCGAGTCCCATATATCCGTGATTGGCTAATGTGCCCATTTTTGGCGTTTTTGTAGGGGTGATCCCCTATTTGTATGTCAGATACGTTATCTACTCCCGCATACTTTTCATGTGAAACCCATATTGTCCTTATCGGTCCACTTTTGTTTTTGTGTTGTGTTTTTGGTGTAACGGTGGAGGATCCGCCCCCTTACGTTATCAATAAATTATAAAGCCTATTCCTACTTCCTGACCATGTTCGTAATCTACTCCCGAATAAATTTCATTTTAGTCCCATATTGTCATGATCGTCAAATAAACCTATTTTAAGGGCTTTTGGGGCTGGGATCGGTCCACTTCTATTTTTGGGCAGTACTTTTAGGGTAAGGAGGAGGGTCCGCCACCCTCAAAAATTTATATAGCGTATGTTTCTTTATAGATTAACCTACACAATCCGTGAAAATTTCAAGGTAATCGGTTCAGCCGTTTTTGAGTCTATACGGAACAAACAAACAAACCGACAAACAAACTAACAAGCAATCACAAATTGAATTTTATGTATAAGATTTGCTAAATGCAAATAATATGCGCTAAATGGTGCAAAACTTTAATTATTTTTTTACTCTTCTTTTAGAAGCAATTCTACCGTGGATAAATGAGCACAGCTAAGAAAAGCGATATATTTAATGCAGCAACGATATTTAAAAATTAAGAAATAATTTTTAGTATTAAATAATTTTTTTTCCGTTTTGAATTAATCTAACTTGTTTTTCTTTTTTAGGTAATGACTTAGTTAATTTTTACTCAACTTTTATTTTCTAAAGAACGAAAAAATTAAATGAACTGAATAAACAATTATTAATCAAATAAAAAGGCGTTAAGTTCGGCCGGGCCGAACTTTGGATACCCACCACCTCGGGTATATATGTAAACCACCTTCCATCAAAATCCAGTGAAAATTCCATACCTTATGTCCCAAAGCAGTTATATCGCAATATGTTCCGATTTGGATCAAATACTAATAAGTACAAGTCATTGTTCCATTGGTCTTTTTAGTAGTTATATCTAAAAATAAACCGATCTATACGACACGGATGTCGAAAAGCATAATATAAGTCAGTGTGTCAAATTTCAGTGCAATCGGATTAAAAATGCGCCTTTTTTGGCCCCAAAACCTTAAACCGAGAGATCGGTCTATATGGCAGCTATATTCAAATCAAGACCGATCTAAGCCAAATTTATGGAGAATGTTGAAGGGCCTAACACAACAATTTCCGCAAAATCGGATAATAAATGTGGCTTTTATGGTCCTAAGACCCTAAATTGGAGGATCGGTCTATATGGCAGCTATATCCAAATCTGAACCGATCTGAGCCATGTTAACGAAAGCTGTCGAAGGGCCTAAGAAAACTCACTGTTCCAAATTTCAGTAAAATCGGATAATGAATGTGGCTTTTATGGGCCTTAGACCCTAAATTGGAGGATCGGTCTATATGGCAGCTATATCCAAATCTGAACCGATCTGAGCCATATTAACAGAAGATGTCGAAGGGCCTAAGACAACTCACTGTCTCAAATTTCAGCAAAATCTGATAATAAATGTTGCTTTTATGGGCCTAAGACCCTAAATCGGAGGATCGGTCTATATGGCAGCTATATCTAAATCTGGTTCGATCTGGGCCATATTAACGGAGGATATCGAAGGACCTATCACTGTCCTAAATTTCAGCAAAATCGGATAATAAATGTGGCTTTTATTGGCCTAAGACCCTAAATCGGCGGATCGGTCTATATGGGGGCTATATCAAGATATAGTCCGATATAGCCCATCTTCGAACTTAACCTGCTTATGGACAAAAACAGAATCTGTGCAAAGTTTCAGCTCAATATCTCTATTTTTGAAGACTGTAGCGTGATTTCAACAGACAGACGGACAGACGGACAGACGGACGGACATGTCTAGATCTAGTTTTTGTCAAACCGTTGAAGGGGGACGTTTTTTAAACCGGAGAAATTACCAATTTTTAAAACAGTGAAACGACCGATTTTTTCAATCAGTGAAATAACCAGTTTTTTAAACCGATGAAATGACCGGTTAAAAATTATTGGTCCCTAGGTAGGACATACCCATATAAAAACCACCGGTAATATGGATAGCCAGGGGACCAGTTACTTACTGGTCACTGAAAACCGGTGAAATCACCAATTCAATCAGTGAAATAACCAGTTTTTTAAACCGATGAAATGACCGGTTAAAAATTATTGGTCCTTAGGTAGGACATACCCATATAAAAACCACCGGTAATATGGATAGCCAGGGGACCAGTTACATACTGGTCACTGAAAACCGGTGAAATCACCAGTTTGGGACCGGTTCAAAGTCCTGCAGGGTAACTTAACAAACCCACTCACAAACAAACATACCAATACACAAACAATCATAAATTTATATAAATAGATAGAAAATAGCTAAATAAGAATATTAATAACAAGTAAAAACGTGCTAAGTTCGGCCGGACCGAATCTTATATACCGTCCACCATGGATCGCATTTGTCGAGTTCTTTTCCCGTCATTTCTTCTTAGGCAAAAAAGGATATAAGAAAAGAGTTGCTCTGCTATTAAAACGATATCAAGATATGGTCCGGTTCGGACCACAATTAAATTATATGTTGGAGACCTGTGTAAAATTTCAGCCAATTCGTATAAGAATTGCGCCCATTGGGGCTCACGAAGTAAAATAGAGAGAACGATTTTTATGGGATCTGTATCGGATCCGATTCAGACCTTAATAAACACATTTGTTGATGGTCATGAGAGGATCCGTCGTACAAAATGTCAGGCATATCGGATAATAATTGCGACCTCTAGGGGTCAAGAAGTCAAGATCCCAGATCGGTTTATATGGCAGCTATATCAGGTTATGAACCGATTTGAACCTTATTTGACACAGATGTTGAAAGTAAAAATAAAATACGTCATGCAAAATTTCAGCCAAATCGGATAGGAATTGCGCCCTCTAAAAGCTCAAGAAGTCAAATCCTCAGATCTGTTTATATGACAGCTATATCAGGTTATGGACCGATTTCAACCATACTTGGCACAGTTGTTGAATATCATAACGAAATACTTCTTGCAAAAATTCATTTCAATCGGATAAGAATTGCGCCCTCTAGAGGCTCAAGAAGTCAAGACCCAAGATCGGTTTATATGGCAGCTATATCAGGTTATGGACCGATTTGAACCATACTTAACACAGTTGTTGGATATCACAACAAAACACGTCGTGCAAAATTTCATTCTGATCGGATAAGAATTGCGCACTCTAGAGGCTCAAGAAGTCAAGACCCAAGATCGGTTCATATGGCAGCTATATCAGGTTATGGACCGATTTCAACCATACTTGGCACAGTTGTTGGATATCATAGCAAAACACGTCGTGCAAAATTTCATTCCAATCCGATAAGAATTGCGCAATCTAGAGGCTCAAGAAGTCTAGACCCAAGATCGGTTTATATGGCAGCTATATCAAAACATGGACCGATATGGCCCATTTACAATACCATCCGACCTACACTAACAAGAAGTATTTGTGCAAAATTTCAAGCGGCTAGCTTTACTCCTTCGGAAGTTAGCGTGCTTTCGACAGACAGACGGACGGACGGACAGGACGGACAGACGGACGGACATTGCTAGATCGACATAAAATGTCACGACGATCAAGAATATATATACTTTATGGGGTCTCAGACAAATATTTCGAGTAGTTACAAACAGAATGACGAAATTAGTATACCCCCCATCTTATGGTGGAGGGTATAAAAACCAGAACAATAGTCACTTTGAGCCCTAAAGAAATTGAGTCTTCCTTTGAATTTAATCACAATCGAATTTAATCACAGACCTTTGTGCCCTAAAACGGGGTATCAGCAGTTTATATAACTCATATATTCAAGTTTCAAAATCTGATAAGAAATGAGCCTTGTGTGGACTCAAGAAGTGGTATACAATTTCGTATAAAAATTTATTAGACCAACGACAATTGTATTTTCTGAGGCACACTTGTAGTTTTCTCCGGCACACTTGCCATTTCTCAAATACGAAGGAGGAAGCATCCAACAACAAACTACCTTGTTTGGATGCCACTATGCAAAGTGATGACAATTAAATTAAATAGATTGATTCCAAAAATCGACAGCTTCGGAACGAATAATCAATTCTCATTCTAAACACCATATTGGGACAATCACAAATCCGCATGAACTTTTATAAGACGAGTTTTCACCGTAAGTGACACAGAATTCCACAAAGGCATTTATGGAGCGATTCGGGTCATACTTAGAAGTCATTGCGTAGAATTTAAGCCTACTGGGATAAGAACGCAGGGTCTCAAGAAGTTAAATCAAGAGATCGGTTTATAAGGAAGCTATGTCAGCTTATGCAACGATTCAGCCCATATTTAACACGTATGTTGAAGGTCATAGATGAAGATGTTGTGCATAAGCCAGCTATATCAGACTAGAACTGCGCCCTCTATATACCAGGTTTAAGACCGATTCAGGCTTAATTGGCTAGGAATTTTGCTCTCCAGAGGCTCAAAAGTATAATCGGAAAATCAGTTTATATGAAAGCTATATCAAAACATGGGCCGATATGGCCCATGATATCAAGTTTCGAAGTCACCGAATTTTTCCCTTGCGATTAGTTGCCAGCGGACAATAAAGCAAACAATACCACATAAAATGAAGTGTTGTTAGTATTATGTATAATTATACCCACCATTGAAGGATGGAAGTATATTCATTGTATCCTACACCACCACTGTGGTACAGGGTATTACAAATTTGTGCATTTGTTTGCAACGCTAAGAAGGAGAAGAGCTAGACCCATTGATAAGCATACGGATGGGCTTAGTATCGCTTTGACACGATTTAGCTATGTCCGTCTGTCTGTCCATGTATTCTTGTAATCAAGGTACTGGTCGCAATTGTTGTCTGATTTTCATCAAGGACGAACGCTATTGATTTTGAAAAAAACCGATCCAGATTCAGATATAGCTCCCATATATATATCTTTTATCCGATGTGCCATTTTAAAGCTGTAGAAGCCACAATTTTGGTCCGATCCTTACAAAATTTGGCAAAAAGATTTTTTTGACGTCTCAATATGTGTGCAAAACATTACTGAAATCCGTTCAGATTCAGATATAGCTCCCATATATATCTTTCACCGATATGCCCTTCTAAAGCTGTAGAAGCCACAATTTTAGACCGATCTTTACCAAATTTGGCATGAAGTAATTTTTACAATGTCCCAATATGTGTGGATATCAGATTTATATTTAGCTCCCATGTATATCTTTCATCCGATATGCCCTTTTAAAGCTGTCGTAGCTACAATTTTGTTCCGATCTCTACAAAATGTTCATGGGATGTTTTAATTGAAATCCCAATACGTGTGCAAAATTTCATCAAAATCGAATCAGATTTAGATAAAACTCCCATATATATCTCTTATGCGTTTCGACTTTTAAGGCTGCAGAAGCCTCAATTTTCGTACCATCGTAAGAAAATCGTACAGGGTCTATTCGATATTTCAATTGGTATGCAAAATTAAAGTCTGACTAGATTTAGATATACGTGCTATATATTAAAAGAATTACGTAGACTCGCTAGTGTAGGATATTGTATAGTCGGCTCCGCCCGAATTTTGCCTTTCCTTACTGGTGTTAATAGAATTTAATCTTTATATTTTACAATGAAAAAGGTAGATATAAAAGAGTAAAACAAAATATAAAAAAAGTTTATTTCGAAATTTTATATATAAAAATCAATTTGTGTTTTTATACCCACCACCAAAGGATGGGGGTATATTCATTTTGTCATTCCGTTTGCAACACATCGAAATATCCATTTCCGACCCTATAAAGTATATATATTCTTGATCAGCGTAAAAATCTAAGACGATCTAGCCATGTCCGTCCGTCTGTCCGTCTGTCTGTTGAAATCACGCTACAGTCTCTAAAAATAGAGATATTGAGCTGAAATTTTGCACAGATTCTTTTTTTGTCCATAAGCAGGTTAAGTTCGAAGATGGGCTATATCGGACTATATCTTGATATAGCCCCCATATAGACCGATCCGCCGATTAAGGGTCTTAGGCCCATAAAAGCCACATTTATTATCCGATTTTGTTGAAATTGGGGACAGTGAGTTGTGTTAGGCCCTTCGACATCCTTTGTCAATTTGGCTCAGATTGGTCCAGATTTGGATATAGCTGCCATATAGACCGATCCTCCGATTTAGGGTCTAAGGCCCATAAAAGCCACATTTATGGTCCGCTTTTGCTGAAATTAGGGACAGTGATTTGTCTTAGGCTCTGTGACACGTTTCTTTAATTTGGTCCAGATCGGTTCAGATTTGGATATAGCTGCCATATAGACCGATCCTCCGGTTTAGGGTCTTAGGCGAATAAAAGCCACATTTATTATCCGATTTTGATGAAATTCGGGGCAGTGAATTGTGTAAGGCCCATCGACATCCTTCGGTAAATTGGCCCAGATCGGTTCAGATTTAAATATAGCTGCCATATAGACCGATCCTCCGGTTTAGGGTCTTAGGCCCACAAAAGCCACATTTATTATCCGATTTTGATGAAATTCTGGACAGTGAATTGCGTAAGGCCCATAGACATCCTTCGTTAATTTGGCTCAGATCGGTCCAGATTTGGATATAGCTGCCATATAGATCGATCCTCCGATTTATGGTGTAAGGCCCATAATAGCCACATTCATTATCCGATTTTGCTGAAATTTGGGACAGTGAGTTGTGTTAGGCCCTTTGACATATTTCTTCAATTTGGTCCAGATCGGTTCAAATTTGGATATAGCTGCCATATAGACCGATTTCTTGATTTATGGTTTTGGGCCCATAAAATGCTCATTTATTGCCCTATGTCCCCGAAATTTGGAACAGTAAGTTAAGTTAAGCCCCTTGACATACTTCTGCAATATCGCACAGATCGGTCCAGATTTGGATATAGCTGCCATATAGACCGATATCTAGGTTTTAGGTTTTGGGGCCATAAAAGACGCATTTATTGTCCGATGTCGCTGAAATTTGAGACAGTGAGTTTGGTTAGGCTCTTCGACGTCCTTCTTCAATTTTGCCCAGATCGGTCCAGATTTGAATATAGTTGCCATATAGACCGATCTCTGGATTTAAGGTTTAGGGCCCATAAAAGAGGCATTTATTGTCCGATTTCGCCGAAATTTGGGACAGTGCTTAGTGTTAGGCTCTTCGACATGTTTATGCAACTTGGGCCAAATCGGTCCAGATTTGGATATAGCTGCCATGTAGACCGATATCTCGATTTAAAGTCTTGGCCCCATAAAAGGCGCATTTATAATCCTTACCCTAATTTTCAGAAACGCCAGATCTCGGAGATGGGTTGTGCGATTTAAGCGAAATTTTGTGTGCTCTCATAAAGTACCCTAAAAATAAAAATTTGGTATCCAAATTTCGGAGGGGGTAGCTAGGGGGGATAGTTTTTCGGGAGTAAAGCACGAATTTGATATCAATATTCGGGAAAAGTGTCCATGGGGCCACCCCACCCCCACAACACCACCCAAATAGTAAGCATTTTCTGACTATTGCAATATGAGGCTCAAATAAGAGGGGTTTTAAAGTGGAACACGAATGCGATATATATTTTCAAAGCCAACTCACTGAGTGGCCGCCCATATCCCAAAACACCCCCAAGCCGGTCATGTTTGCCGACTATGGAAATATGGGGCTCAAATTAAAGGTATGTGGGAGTAGGCCACATATCCGATATCAACATTAGGGGCCAACTGTCTAGCGGACGTCCCACCACCATAATAACCCCTAATAGGAAGTATTTGCTCACCAAGAAAATTTGGGTCTTAAAGAGAGTGGAACTAAATATTCATAGTTTTTAGAGCCAACACCCTAAAACATATTTGCTGACTTTTGCCATAAGGAGTTTAAGTTTCATACCGATGGCAATATGGGGTTCTAATAAATGATATATAGATATATGAGAATCGAGCACGTTTTTGATATATTTTTAGTGTTTGGGGGACCACCCTAATCCCCAAAACACCCCCAAATCGGGCATATTTACCGACCATGAGGGCATCATCCCTTTCCCAAAACACCACCCAAAGGGTAAAAATTCTTCGACTATGCCAATATGTGTCTCAAATGAAAGGTTTTTGAGATTAGAAAACGAATTAGATAACCTATTGGGGGCCGCCTCATCGCGTAAACTCCCCTAAACCAATGGCAATATGGGGTTTAAATAAATTGTATTTGAAAGAAGAACAAGATGCTGATATTTTTTAGGGGCAAGTGTCTGGGAGACCACCTCAACCCCTAAAACAGCCCTAAATCAGATATCATGAGAATATCGGACTGAAATAAAGTATTGTAGGAATGGAGTACACCTTACATCCAAACTTAAATTCGTAGACCAATAAAGATCATATGGGGTTCAGATAAATGCACTTATATTATTAAATTGTTGGTCAAGCGATATACTATTTTCGTAGCTTGGTATTTCACTAAAAGTTCTGTAATTGTCGAAAATAAATATTCCAAGGAAACTTTTGTTCCATATAAAGTAAAAGAAGGCGCAGCGGAGCGGGCACGGGTCAGCTAGTAAAGTATATTCTTGATTGTCGTAAAAATCTAAGATGATTTTGTCATGTTCGTCCCTCTGTCTGTTGAAATCACGGTACAGTCTTTGAAAATAGAGACATTGAGCTGAACCTTTGCAGAGATACTTTCTTTGTCGATAGGCAGGTTAAATTCTAAGATGGGCTATATCGGACTATATCTTGGTATAGCCCCCATATAGACCGATTTAGGGACCGATCTTAGGGCCATAAAAGCTACATATATTATCCGATTTCGATTCCGATTGAAATTTGGGACAGTGAGTTGTGTTAAGCCACTCGACATCCTTCTTCAATTTGATCCCGATCGGTCCAGATTTGGATATAGCTGCCATATAGACCGATCTTTCGATTTAAGGTCTAAGGCCCATAAAAGTAGTAAAGGGTGATTTTTTTGAGGTTAGGATTTTCATGCATTAGTATTTGACAGATCACGTGGGATTTCAGACATGGTGTCAAAGAGAAAGATGCTCAGTATGCTTTGACATTTCATCATGAATAGACTTACTAACGAGCAACGCTTGCAAATCATTGAATTTTATTACCAAAATCAGTGTTCGGTTCGAAATGTGTTCATTCACCGTAACGTTGCGTCCAACAGCATCTTTGAAAAAATACGGTCCAATGATTCCACCAGCGTACAAACCACACTAAACAGTGCATTTTTCGGGATGCATGGGCAGTTCTTGAACGGCTTCTGGTTGCTCTTCACTCCAAATGCGGCAATTTTGCTTATTTACGTAGCCATTCAACCAGAAATGAGCCTCATCGCTGAACAAAATTTGTCAAAATTTGAACACATTTCGAACCGAACACTGATTTTGGTAATAAAATTCAATGATTTGCAAGCGTTGCTCGTTAGTAAGTCTATTCATGATGAAATGTCAAAGCATACTGAGCATCTTTCTCTTTGACACCATGTCTGAAATCCCACGTGATCTGTCAAATACTAATGCATGAAAATCCTAACCTCAAAAAAATCACCCTTTATTTATTGTCCGATGTCGCCGAAATTTGGATCAGTGAGTTGTGTTAGGCCCTTCGACATGTTTCTGCAATTTGGCTCAGAACGGTTCAGATTTGAATATAGCTATCATATAGACCGATCTCTCGATTAAATGTTTTGGGCCCATAAAAGTCGCATTCATTGTCCGATTTCGCAGAAATTTGGGTCAGAAACTTGGGCCTTCGCTCTGGGCCTTCAAAATTTGGGCCTTCGCTGCGGGGTCAATCCCCCTACTCCGACCCCGGGCTGGAGTCGGAGAGCGGTTCGGAGACGGGGCTATTGTGCTCAACTCCGTCTCCGGCTCAATAGCCCGACTCCGGCCTCAAAAACTCGACTCCGCAGTCCTGCCTCCAACATAATCGACTTTACTCCAAACAATCAGAATCAAATTGTAGTTTTCTCTTAAAAAAAGTTTATCCTTGCATAAATCATAATTTGGGTTTCCTCATTCTCATACTGTTCCTATCAAATACCTAATAAATTTGCTTAGATGAATGGAATTCTAAAATGCTGTCCGAATTTGCAATTTAAACTCAAGCAAATTGAAATGCGCATATTGATTAATCACTGAAGTAGGCTAAAATTGTTGTTTTTTGCTTTAGTAAAAGCAAAAAACCATTGCTCGACAACAACCACATTGAATAGGCTCCAAAAGAGAACAACTAAAGAAAACAACTTACCATAAAAACTTAATACGCTTCAAGGCAAAAGAAAAGAACAAATTTGCATGCCACTTGTGGCTTAAAATGTTTCCAATCAGCACATGAAATGTTCAGAGGCAAATTTTGATGACCCTGGCTCTTAAAAACCTGAATGGCTAGGTGAATTTATGTATCCGACTTTTTTTCCCCATTTTCTATGCATATTCGAAGAACACCAAAAACCAACACAATTTAATCGGCATGATGATAAAAAGTGGCAGTACTTAAATGTTTCAATCCATTAAAGGATAAACGTTGCCACCCGTCTCAGCTCAACTCAGCTAAGTAATCAATTACACAAATGTGTTTTTCGCCTTCTTTCAATTTTTAAGGAATTCTTTGAATGAGCTCTGGGTTGAAAAGACAGAACCTTGGATTATTTTCAATATTTCAAGCTATTATGAAATCCTTTGCAAACCACAATTTTATCAGGCATTAATCAAAACCAAAATGCGTATACTAAGTGGAGGTAGTTGCATCCATCTGCCCGAAAAATTTTTGTTTGTTAAAAAATATCGAAATAAAGTTAATTCATCCATTCAGCTATTGAAACGTACATACGAAATTAATTTTCTATGAGACACGTTCAAAAATGTAAATGGTTTGGGTCCTTTCGCCTGATTTATGTTTGAGCTTGTTAGAATAACATCAGCAACCACCAAACTTATTTTAAGATATCTTTTAAATTAATCAAGAATTGTTGCTATCTGTCTATCTATCTTCTATATATATATAAATTAATTTGTGTTTGTTTGTTTATTTATTTGTATTTGTAGGTTGGCCAGAAAGGAACAATAGGCTATATACCCAAAAATAAAAGTAGACCGATAGTGACAGTATGGGACTCAAATGAAAGGTATTCGGGAGTAGAATACAAATTTGATTATGACGTTCAACGTGATTGGAGGAGTTGCAAACCCTAACGTTAAGATTGCAACATTTTTACGACGTGCTGCTGAGCAACACTTTTTGTTCAAAAGTTTAACATGGTTTAATAGTAAGAACTATAGCCATCGCACCAAATATATAGGCAGGCAAAATTGTTCTTTATCACAGAAAATCATTTAATATGGCAATTTGATTTGATTTAAAAAAGACTAATTGATGACTGCTTAATAGGTAGTCATGTTGTCATTTATAGACAACTACCACACGAGGATCAATGTTATAAGCGTCAAGCTATGCCAAGCGAGTAACACTAACATTTAAATTAGTGCTATCTGGCTGGCTGTTTTCAATTGGATTTAATTGAGCATACAGCATTTATATTTGTTATGACAACCTATCGGACTTTTAAATTAAGAAAAATAAAGTATAGGAAATTCGTTGCGGTTGTTTGCGGTATTATTTCTTAACTTTCCCACCCTGTCCCTAACCATAATTTTCAAAAACACATGATCTCGGAAATGGGTGGGGCGATTTAAGCGAAATTTTGTTTGCACACTTACAATAACAATAAAACAAAAATTTGGTATCAAAAACTGGGATGGGGTGCCTAGGAGAACCCCCCAAAACCCACCAAACGGATTTATAGTTAACTCCCTATAATATGGGTATCAAAATAAAGATATTTGAGAGTATAAAACGAATCTGATATCCATTTGTGGGACTAAGAATTTCGTGGGTCACCCCACCCCCAAAAACCCCCCAAATCGCACATATTTTCCCACCATGGCAATATGGATCTTAAATGAAAGATCTTTAGGAGTAGAGCACGATATTCTTTTACTTTTGGGCCCAAATTCCTGTGGGTTTCAAAAAACAGGTATTTGATTGAAGAAAAATCCACAATTTTGCACAGAAAGTACATTTTGATGTAGGTCATTGGGAATTGCAAATTTGCACAATCGGTGAGGATTACGCTATAGATCTCATCGAAAATGATTGTGTCGAAAAACAAAATTTAAAATTTAAATTAAATATATTCAAAAAAAAATTTTCAGTAAAATTTTATATTTATAATATTTTACAACGACAACATGTTGCTGAGGCCAGGGCCGCCTTAAAATTATTATACCTACCACCATAGGCTGGGGGTATACTAATCTAGTGATTCCATTTATGTAACACCCCGAAATATTGACCTAACACTCTATATAGTATATATATTCTTCATCGGATAGAATCGGATAGAAAGGCAAAGGATATGCCTTTAGAACAGAAGACTGCACTCACAGCCCACTGTTCAACTCGAGAACATGTACCAAATTTCAAGGACGTCACGATATTAGCCCAAGAACCTAACTACAAAAGAAGATACACTTAAGAAATGCTGCACATAATTAACACCCCAACTGCCGAACGTATGAACTACAAAACGGATACAGACCACTGTGCACCAATGTATAGAAACTTAATACAAAAATATAAGCAATAGACCAATATAAGCAATAGACAATAAGCTTCAGTCATTCTTATGTGGTGTAAGCAATAAGTTCAAACGTTAAATTTTAATCAAATTAATATTTTGTTTCTGTGCTTTTGTTAAATTCTGTTTTATGTACCTGTAATAATGTTAGTTATCCATTCCCTGATATGAAGATTACAGGCGGTAATCGAAATATTGGAAAATTTTTAAATAAAACAATTAATAAAAAACACCAACACCTGTTTTTAATAATTGTACATGACCTCACGCCGAACTGTCCACGAAAATGAAATTTTAGATATTCATAATATAGAGAATTTATATTGCCGTAGCAATTTTTTTAAATATTTTGAATTTTAAAAATTTTTGAAGAAAAAACTGTTTTGTAGGGTTCGTGGAGATTCCACTAATCCTAAGATTTGGGGGTTTTGGGGATTATTATATTTTATTTTAATTTTAGTTAATTATATTTTTATGTTATTAACTATATTTTTATAATTCCGAAAATATAACGCGCCAGACGTCTCCGTCCAAGAACGTTTTTATTTTCTATTGGAATTAATAAGTTTTTTTTTTATAAGGAGGGTCGAAACAGACAAATGTCCAATTTCGTCCACTCTATATTTTTTATCTTGGGCTTTAAATAAAACACTCCGGTTTATTTTTAATTTGATGCTTTATTATTAGCTCCAACTCCAAGAATGACAATTTTTGGCTGGTGTGTCTTCTTAAATAAGCAATGACAAAAGATCATACAATTCGAAATAAACGATTACAAACAAGAATTGAGAGTTGTTGAGTGATAACTAAATAATCACAAAAACAATTATCATAAGCGAAAAGAGTTAGGCAAAATAATCACTCAATGTGTCTGCTTTTATTGGAGAGTAGTGAGGCTACTCTCTTTAATTTACATTTACGTTACATTGTAACTATGGTAATTATGCGAAAGCACAAAAATAAACAAAATACACTCAATAATGAGATCAAAGTAACAAAACGTAAACACTCAAAATAATTGGTTCTCTTCTAACATTTACTTTAAAGTTTAACTCATAGAAATAATAAAATTTATTTTTACACTCGAGAACAAAAGTTAGTTCAAGTAAAATAAAATGAGCTCTTTCAATAAAATAGGTCAACTAATATTTAAACGAATATGATTATTTAATAGATTTAAATGCTAAAAACGCATCCGCTACAGCCTCCCCCTCTGCCTCAGAAATCGGCTCTGATGATGTGGCAGCACTAAGTATCGGGTTGTTGATTTCTTTTTCTTAGAGACCTTCTCAGCGGCACCTCGGTAGTATTGGCTGATTCATCTTTGGCTTCTGGACTAACTGCCTTTGGCTCAAGATTTGCTTCTTCTGGCCTTGGTTTGGCGATGTTTAGTGGATTTGCTGTGTTTTGGTTGTTATTGGTATCAATGGTGTTGTGTTTTCTTGGTCTTCCTCTTTGTCGTAAGGGATAAACTGGCACCTCATTACGTCCATCATATAAAAATATATCCGATGCATGATATGTAGCAAGCGGAACGGTTGGGTTGTCTACTGATGCAACTGTGTATGTGCTTGACCCCTTTTTGTCGATGACCACATAGGGACCGTCACGCCGTGGCACAAATTTGGCTGCTAAACCCTTATTCTTGTTACTGAGAACATGTGTTGAGACCAGGACACGATCACCAACATCTATTTTCTTCTGTGGATTTCTCTTTGCATCAAAATATGTTTTATTTTTATCTTGCATGGTCTCCTCGTTCTCTTTGGCCCTTTCGAATGTATCTGCAAGTCTAAGCAGGTGGGGTGTAATTTGTGGTATAAAATTTTCTGAATTCACAATAGCACGGAGATCATGTTGTATTTCGATTGGGGTTCTAAGTTCCCTTCCAAATGTCAGATATGCCGGAGTATAATTTGTGGTAGCACATTTAGCCGTATTCATGGCGAATCTGATTGCTGGTAAATTTGTATCCCATAATGTGTGGTGTTGACCAACGTAAATAGATAACTGCACTTTTAAGTCCCTGTTTTTCCTTTCGACGGGGTTAGCCTCCGGGTGGTAGACAGGTGTAAAAGTTTGAGCGATTTTCAAGCAGTATGTCAGTTTTTGCATCACTGCCGATATAAATTGGGAACCATTGTCTGAATGAATCCTTCTTGGAATTCCGTACCTCAGGAATACCTCATTTAGTAGCATAATTGCGCAATTTTCAGCTGACGCTTCTCGTAGAGCAAATAATTCCGTCCAGCGGCTGCACAAATCTTCGACAATTAGTATCCACTGATTTCCTCTCTTTGTAACTGGCAGTGGCCCGAAAAGATCGACAGCAACGATTTCAAATCTCTGGTTACTGGATACGGTCTGAAGTAACCCATATGGTTTCATATTTGTGGCTTTATACCTCCTGCATTCCAGACATGATTTCACGTATTGGTGTATCTCCGACCTCATTTTTGGCCAATAATAGTGGGGAGTAATTCGACTTATAGTCCGTTCAATGCCGTAGTGACCTGCTGTAGGTTCATCGTGATGGTTATAGAGAATTATGTTTCGCATTGATTTTGGAACCACAAGCTGTCCGTTTTCGGAGTCCTCTTCATGACAAAATCGAAACAGAACTCCATCCTGCATAATAAAACCTCTATTTATATAACGAATTACGTTTTCATTGTCCGTTTCGAACGATTCGATTATATCTTTAATCTCTTCATCTTCCAACTGTGCCTTTCTAATTTCTTCAGCCCCTTTCCTTGGAAAATCTATGCTTATGGAACAAATTTCACAATTATTTTCATCGTGGCTTTCTTTAGGACATGGAGGTCTCGATAGAGTATCGGCAACAGCATTTTTACGACCAGGGGTATACTCAAAATTTATGTTATACATTTGAAGATGCAACGCCCACCTGGCGAGCCGGCCAGTGGGACTTTTCAAGCTGAAAAGCCATTTCAAAGGTTGATGATCCGTCAGTATTTGTACTTCTGATCCTTCAATATACCCACGAAACTTCTGAATAGCCCAGACCACCGCCAAAGCTTCTCGTTCCGTGGTTGAGTAATTTCTTTCGGCTGGAAGTAACAATCGGCTGGCATATTCAATAGGATGTTCATCCTCCTTCTCCCCCTGGATCAACACAGCTCCCAAGGCATAGTTACTCGCATCGGTCATTATTTTAAATGGTTTAGCCTCATCTATTTGCTTTAGAATGGGAGGTGACACTAGCAGAGCTTTTAACTTTTCAAATGCTTTTTGTTCTTTTTCTGTCCACATCCATTTTGCATTTTTCTTTGTGAGATCGGAAAGTGGTTTTGACACATCTGCGAATCCTGGAATAAAACGTCTATACCACGAACAAGTTTGTAGAAATGATATGACTTGTTTTGGATTCTTAGGCTTTGGACGATTCATTATAGCTTGAGTTTTTTCGGGGTCAACCTTAAGTCCTTCTGTCGTTAATATGTGGCCAAGATATTTCACCTTCGGGAGACAAAAGTGGCATTTCTCCCGATTCAAATGAAACCCAAAAGCTTTAAGTCTTTGAAAGGTTTGTCTTAAATCCATTATATGACATTGTAGGCTGCTGGAACATATAATAATGTCATCAAGATAAGCGAGAATGGTAATATTCGGTAGCCCTGTACGAAATTTGTCTATCAGGCGTTGGAATGTCGCTGGCGCGTTCTTCAGACCGAACGGCATTCTATTAAAGACGTAAATTCCAAAAGGCGTGGTGAATGCGGTCTTTATTTTATCTCTTTCTGCAATTTTTATTTGCCAGTATCCGGATCTGAGATCGAGCGTGGACATGAAAGGGGTTGTTTTTGCGGTTTGCAGAAGGTCATCCATTCTTGGAAGTGGATACGTGTCGGTTGTCGTTATGGCATTCAGACGACGGTAGTCTACGCAGAGCCTAATTTTGTTGTCTTTCTTTGGGATTAGAACAACCGGAAATGCCCATGGGGACTCCATTTCTGCTATTATGTTTTTCCTCAACATTTCTTCAAGCTCTTGTTTCAACAAAATCTTCATTTTTGGAGATATACGATATGGCGCAGTGGAAATAGGAGTGTGACTGCCCGTGTTTATATAGTGTTCTACCTGGGCTATGGGAACATCTATGTCTTCAAATATTTGGCTTTCTTCTTTAAGGAGATTTTCAATGGATTCTTTTTCAGACTCATTTAGAAGAATGGCCTCATTAGATCGCAAACGAAATTCGATCGCATTTAACTCAATGGGTTCAAAGATTTCCTTCCAATAGTCTTCCATGGTTTGCCTTTTCAAAGGAGGGAATATGTCTGAAGATTTCTCAGAGTTTACTTCCAGAGACAAACAATCTGCGAATAATTTGTTGGTATATCCAGGACTATAGTCATTATTTTTAGAATTTGAGCTCTCAAAATTTCGGAAAAACTCTTTGACATCATCTCTATACTTTTTCTCTGAATCTTCAACCATAATATTATTTATTGGAGCAGCTTCTTGCATTTTGAAGAGGAAAAATTTGCTCGGTTCATCTTTAAAATACCATGCTCTTTGCGCAAGGTCCAGAACTATACCGCATTCTTCGAGGAAATCTATACCCAAAAGAGTCCTGTTTCCCTTTGCTTTAGGAAGGCATATAAAATTAATTTGTTTGAACCTTTTTCCTATTATTATGCTTGCTGTTGTGGAATATACTACTTCGTTACGAACAATTCCATCAGCGAGGACAATTTGTGCACAGACTTTTTTGAATGGCAACCCTTTTTCTTTCAATTTTTCGAATAAAATATGCCCTGCAACACTTGTTCTTGCCGCTGTGTCAAAATATGCTTCTCCATCCAAAGCATTTATATTAACTTCTACCACTGGGACGTTTCGTCCTGCTACGTTTGCGCTTAGGGAGTTAAAATCCAATTTACTGGTACTGGTGCCTGGTTTTTCCTTATTGCAAAAAGGACAATTTGACCTATAATAGCCAGAGGCACCGCACCCATAGCAATTAAGCTTTGTTTCTGGCGGTTTTACATTGCCATGTTTATCGGCTTCTATCTTCTTGTAGCAATTCTCAACCGTGTGGTTTTTCTTACGGCAATATGAACATTTGACCTGTTTCTTGTAAGGATCTTCATCGTCAAATTTTCGGTCTTTTCTGACCTGACTACTTTCGCTGAGTAACATTTCAACCTCACGGGCTTTTGCTAGGAGTTCTTGGAATGATGAAACATTGATTCGGCTTATTCTTTCCCTGATTTGCATACTAAGTTGTGCGAATATCATGTCTATCATAATCTTTTCAGGCAATTTCTCAGACAATTGGGCAAACAATGACCTTTTACGGCATACAAATGCGTCCGTAGACTCAAAATTTCGTTGCTTTTCCCGAAAGATCTCGCTATATAAACGCCAATCTGGCTTTGGCGGAGCAAATGCTTTTTTCAAAAGATCGATTGCGTCTTGGAAAGTCCTAGCTTCGTCTTTTACACCCTGCCACCATGTGGAAGCGTAACCCTCGAGAAGTAACGGAAGGCTATTAAGTGCATGGACATCAGCAATGCTCTCCGATTCCTTATACACCAATATAGTGGCTATAAAGTCTTCGACTTTGGAAGAATTTCTGTCTCCACTAAAACGAGATGAACATGTGCTAAACGTACTGGTTTTTGGTCTTTCCCTGACAGCTAAGCCACCCAAGAGATTTCTAAACATTTCCTCTGTAACATTGAAAAACACCGGGGACGCTGAGGATCTTGCAGGAGTTGTAGCTTCATTTTGGGGAGGAACGTTATTAGTATTTTTACCACTTCTATTCGGATCTTTATTCTGTTGGGGAACAGCATTTTGCACTACACCTGACCCACTAGGTACTTCACCATCCATTACGACACCGCGCTGAACAGGTGGTGTATTTCTAGGGCTTCGTCGCATATCCCAAAACTTTTATAAATCACACAGACTTGGCAACCCTCTTTCTGAGTTTTTATCAGCAACTTCCCTCAGCAATTTCGCAAAACAACAACCAAATGATACCTGTACCAACGTAACCAACAACAACAACAAATCACTAGCAGCAGAATTTCAGGTTTTGCCGACGGCAAAATGAAATTTTTGACTTTTTTTTCGAAAATTTTGATTTCGCCAAAAAATTTAATTTTCGTGATTTTATTAATTATTCATTGTGGATTTTTTTTTTTTTTTTTTGTTGGGCGCCACTTGTAGGGTTCGTGGAGATTCCACTAATCCTAAGATTTGGGGGTTTTGGGGATTATTATATTTTATTTTAATTTTAGTTAATTATATTTTTATGTTATTAACTATATTTTTATAATTCCGAAAATATAACGCGCCAGACGTCTCCGTCCAAGAACGTTTTTATTTTCTATTGGAATTAATAAGTTTTTTTTTTATAAGGAGGGTCGAAACAGACAAATGTCCAATTTCGTCCACTCTATATTTTTTATCTTGGGCTTTAAATAAAACACTCCGGTTTATTTTTAATTTGATGCTTTATTATTAGCTCCAACTCCAAGAATGACAATTTTTGGCTGGTGTGTCTTCTTAAATAAGCAATGACAAAAGATCATACAATTCGAAATAAACGATTACAAACAAGAATTGAGAGTTGTTGAGTGATAACTAAATAATCACAAAAACAATTATCATAAGCGAAAAGAGTTAGGCAAAATAATCACTCAATGTGTCTGCTTTTATTGGAGAGTAGTGAGGCTACTCTCTTTAATTTACATTTACGTTACATTGTAACTATGGTAATTATGCGAAAGCACAAAAATAAACAAAATACACTCAATAATGAGATCAAAGTAACAAAACGTAAACACTCAAAATAATTGGTTCTCTTCTAACATTTACTTTAAAGTTTAACTCATAGAAATAATAAAATTTATTTTTACACTCGAGAACAAAAGTTAGTTCAAGTAAAATAAAATGAGCTCTTTCAATAAAATAGGTCAACTAATATTTAAACGAATATGATTATTTAATAGATTTAAATGCTAAAAACGCATCCGCTACAGTTTTTATTTTCTAAGTCCCTACATCAAAAATTAAATTTTCTTAATATTTAACGAAGAAAGCTGGATTAAATGATTTTGCCATAAAATCGCACCTTCTGCCAAAAGAAGTAGGATTGTTGCCATATTGTCATTTTTTAATATACAAACCTTTAAATGCAACAAGGCATTAAAAATTCTAGAAATCGCACTCCTAAAAATTTTAAAAAATTTTGTCGTTTGATTGTTGGTACATAAAAATTGCCAACTTTCGACAATTCAATTTTCCCCCAAAACACGACGAGAAAAAATTTTTGTAACTGGTTTCAGTCATCCAATTTACGCCAATCTAAATTTCATTACGATACCTCTTTCCTAACACGAGCTAGAATTTTTCTGAGGCAGCTCTATTCTTGGTTATTTTTTTTTTTCGTTAATGGGTTAATGCAATTTTTTAAAGGCCGAATCGCAATGGAATTTTTTCAAAAGATAAAATATTTGGGATTGTTTTAAACGAAAAGTTGGAGGCCACCGTAGCGCAGAGGTTAGCATATTAGCATGTCGAATCCAGGCGAGACAACCGGAAAAAAATTTCAGCGGTGGTTTTCCCCTCCTAGTGCTGGCAACATTTGTGAGGTACTATGCCATGTAAAACTTCTCTCCAAAGAGGTGTCGCATTGCGGCACGCCGTTCGGACTCGGCTATAAAAAGGAGGCCCTTATCATTGAGCTTATACTTGAATCTGTCTGCACTCATTGATATATGAGAAGTTTGCCAATGTTCCTTAGTGGAATGTTCATGGGCAAAATTTGCAACTTGGATTATCAGTGATATTTTTGTAGTTTTTCAAAAAAGTTATCGTGAAAAACATGGTTATTTCACAGTGAAACACGAACTTTAAACCCACCTTTAGGAAGCTTGAGTATAAAACTTTTATTAAAATTTTATCATAATAAATGGGAATGCCCTAATGAATGAAATTAGAAAGTCTTTTTGCTTCAACAGTGTTCTACAGTGTTGCATGCGCATTCGTCGCCCACGCCCGCGGACTGCGTCGACCCGAAAGGCTTCGGGTTAACCAAGTTTATTAACGGCAGTCCTCTGGCCTTCACCGACAAATCATCTGCCCTTTCATTTCTCCTTACTCCGTTATGGCCCGGCACCCAAACGATGCCCGGATCTCCGCCTGCAGGACCGTATTATGTTCAGACAGAACTAATGAGGCGTAAGTAAGAATTGGTCTAATCTCGCTCCAGTAGAGCCAGTGGACTATCCTCGGATTAAGGTCCCATTTCGAGCCGACGGCCCGTCTACATAATGTCCAACATCAGTGAGCCTTCTCAGTACGCTCCTGAGTGTGACACTTCCAATTCAGTTTCCTGTCCAAGATTAAACCTAAGTATTTGACCTTGTCAGATATCGAAATCGTCTTATTAAGAAAACGTGATACGTTAAATTGGCACACCTTTGTCTTCCTCGTGAATAAGCATATTTCAGTCTTCTCTGAGTTAACATTGAGACCTCTGGGTGTAGCCCAGGCATCTTATATATAACAAGTAAAAGCGTGCTAAGTTCGGCCGGGCCGAATCTTATATACCCTCCACCATGGATCGCATTCGTCGAGTTTTTTTCCGGCATCTCTTCTTAGGCAAAACAAGTAAAAGCGTGCTAAGTTCGGCCGGGCCGAATCTTATATACCCTCCACCATGGATCGCATTTGTCGAGTTCTTTTCCTGGCATCTCTTCTTCTTATCGATATGGTCCGGTTCGGACCACAATTAAATTATATGTTGGAGACCTGTGTAAAATTTCAGCCAATTCGTATAAGAATTGCGCCCATTGGGGCTCATGAAGTAAAATAGAGAGAACGATTTTTATGGGATCTGTATCGGATCCGATTCAGACCATAATAAACACGTTTGTTGATGGTCATGAGAGGATCCGTCGTACAAAATTTCAGGCATATCGGATAATAATTGCGACCTCTAGGGGTCAAGAAGTCAAGATCCCAGATCGGTTTATATGGCAGCTATATCAGGTTATGAACCGATTTGAACCTTATTTGACACAGTTGTTGAAAGTAAAAATAAAATACGTCATGCAAAATTTCAGCCAAATCGGATAGGAATTGCGCCCTCTAGAAGCTCAAGAAGTCAAATCCCCAGATCTGTTTATATGACAGCTATATCAGGTTATGGACCGATTTCAACCATACTTGGCACAGTTGTTGGATATTATAACGAAATACTTCGTGCAAAAATTCATTCAAATCGGATAAGAATTGTGCCCTCTAGAGGCTCAAGAAGTCAAGACCCAAGATGGGTTTAAATGCAGCTATATCAGGTTATGGACCGATTTAAACCATACTTAGCACAGTTGTTGGATATAGTAACAAAACACGTCGTGCAAAATTTGATTCCAATCGGATAAGAATTGCGCACTCTAGAGGCTCAAGAAGTCAAGACCCAAGATCGGTTTATATGGCAGCCATATCAGGTTATGGACCGATTTGAACCATACTTGGCACAGTTGTTGGATATTATAACAAAACACGTCGTGCAAAATTTCATTCTGATCGGATAAGAATTGCGCACGCTAGAGGCTCAAGAAGTCAAGACCCAAGATCGGTTTATATGGCTGCTATATCAGGTTATAGACCGATTTGAACCATACTTGGCACGGTTGTTGAATATCATAACAAAACACGTCGTGCCAAAATTCATTCAAATCCGATAAGAATTGCGCCCTCTAAAAGCTCAAGAAATCAAGACCCAAGATCGGTTTATATGGCAGCTATATCAAAACATGGACCGATATGGCCCATTTACAATACCAACCGACCTACACTAATAATAAGTATCTATGCAAAATTTCAAGCGGCTAGCTTTACTCCTTCGGAAGTTAGCGTGCTTTCGACAGACAGACGGACGGACGGACAGACGGACGGACATGGCTAGATCGACATAAAATGTCACGACGATCAAGAATATGTATACTTTATGGGGTCTCAGACGAATATTTCGAGTAGTTACAAACAGAATGACGAAATAAGTATACCCCCCATCTTATGGTGGAGGGTATAAAAATGATATAAGAAAAGATTTGCTCTGCTATTAGAGAGATATCAAGATATGGTCCGGTTTGGACCACAATTAAATTATATGTTGGAGACCTGTGTAAAATGTCAGCCAATTCGAATAAGAATTGCGCCCTTTGGGGGCTCAAGAAGTAAAATAGAGAGATCGATTTATATGGGAGCTGTATCGGGCTATAGACCAACTCAGACCATAATAAACACGTATGTTGATGGTCATGAGAGAATCCTTCGTACAAAATTTCAGGCAAATCGGATAATAATTGAGACCTCTAGAGGCTTAAGAAGTCAAGATCACAGATCGGTTTATATGGCAGCTATATCAGGTTATGTACCGATTTGAACCATACTTGGCACAGTTGTTGGATATTATAAAAAAATACTTCATGCAAAATTTCATTCAAATCGGATAAGAATTGTGCACTCTAGAGGCTCAAGAAGTCAAGACCCAAGATCGGTTTATTTATATGGGAGCTATATCAAAACATGGACCGATATGGCCCATTTACAATACCAACCAACCTACACTAATAAGAAGTATTTGTGCAAAATTTCAAGCGGCTAGCTTTACTCCTTCTGAAGTTAGCGTGCTTTCGACAGACATACGGACGGACGGACGGACGGACATGGCTAGATCGACATAAAATGGTGGAGGGTATAAAAAGGATGATAAATAAATCCACGTGGTTGATATCCAAATTTCGGGACTGCCGATGTTTTTAAAGGGTGATTTTTTTAAGGTTAGGATTTTCATGCATTAGTATTTGACAGATCACGTGGGATTTCAGACATGGTGTCAAAGAGAAAGATGCTCAGTATGCTTTGACATTTCATCATGAATAGACTTACTAACGAGCAACGCTTGCAAATCATTGAATTTTATTACCAAAATCAGTGTTCGGTTCGAAATGTGTTCAAATTTTGACAAATTTTGTTCAGCGATGAGGCTCATTTCTGGTTGAATGGCTACGTAAATAAGCAAAATTGCCGCATTTGGAGTGAAGAGCAACCAGAAGCCGTTCAAGAACTGCCCATGCATCCCGAAAAATGCACTGTTTGGTGTGGTTTGTACGCTGGTGGAATCATTGGACCGTATTTTTTCAAAGATGCTGTTGGACGCAACGTTACGGTGAATGAACACATTTCGAACCGAACACTGATTTTGGTAATAAAATTCAATGATTTGCAAGCGTTGCTCGTTAGTAAGTCTATTCATGATGAAATGTCAAAGCATACTGAGCATCTTTCTCTTTGACACCATGTCTGAAATCCCACGTGATCTGTCAAATACTAATGCATGAAAATCCTAACCTCAAAAAAATCACCCTTTATATAGTTTCATTGCATGGAATTATACCGAGATGAGGATAAGAAAGAGATAGCCAGCGTTGAAATTTTTTTCTTGTCGCAAAAAATTGAGCCTACTGGGGGCTGAGGAAATCGAATCGATAGATAAGTTTATATAGAAGAAAGATTAGAAAACATAGTACATTTTCAGAACTATTCTAAATATTGGTGATGGATAATATTTTTTAATTGAAATACTTTGTATATAAACACTCAGGAAATGTATTTTCTAGTAACATTTGACTTTTTGTTTACTAGATACATTTACTTGGTTGTCATATCCGTTCAATAAAATAAGTAGTTTCAAATAATATTTCCGTGGAATGCAATTATTACAAGAGGTTATTGGTGACCAAAGAAAGGAAGTTCCACACGAAATTGTCGATATCGAATTACGAAAATTGGTGTTTTCGTGAAAAAATGCATTTGGATGCCATGGGCGTATTGGGTGCCGTTGAAGCCAGCCTAAAGGATAATGCAACCAATGAAGCAAAAATTTTGTTAGGACAAGAAAGCTAAGTCTATTATTATTAGCTGTATAGCCGATGATTATCTGGATTTTGTACGCGATAAAACTTCAGCCAAACAAATGTGGAATGCACTAAAAGAGGTTTTTGCTGTTAGATCGTCGACCAGCCAAATCATTATAAGAAAACAATTGGTAAAATTGAAGCTTATTGAAGGTACATCTATGATGGATCATTTCCTTGAATTCAATGGTTTGGTTCGACAACTCAAATCTGCTGGTGTCCAGTTGACAAAACGATTTAGTATCTCAACTATTCCTAAGTTTGCCTGAAAGTTATGATCCTCTGATTACTGCCCTAGAAAACACGAGATTGGATTCGGGTTCAAGTGACCATACAACAAAAAATCGTAGCGTCTTCAAGTCCATTTTAAAGATGCAAAATCCTGTGAATATTAACGTAGCCAAGGATGATGAAATTTTGGTTGCGACAGATATGGGAGACATTCACGGCTATACTCAAGATGGAAAGCAAGTAATTCTCAAAGATGTGCTGTATGTTCCAGATCTTCGGGAGAATCTATTATCAGTTCAAAAACTGACAAAAGCTCATAACGCTGAACGCCTGCGTTCAAATCCTGGCGATAACATTGGACAAAATTTAAAGTGGCGGTGATTCCCTCTTAATGCTGGCAATATTTGCCCAGCATGGTAATGTAAAAAATTCTACCCAAAGAGGTGTCGCACTGCAGCGCGCCATTCGGACTCGGCTATAAAAAAAGTCTATAACCTTGAATCGGAAAGCTTTCATTGATGTGTGAGAAGTGTGCCCCTTCTCGGTTTCTGGGTAAATTTTTCTCCACTCCCAAATACCTTTTTTTTGAGTCCTATAAAATCGTTTTGATAAATATTTCCGGTTTAGAGAGACTCTTGGTACTTAATGTTAATATACGCCTAGTGCTCTAATTTCAAACACATTTTATATAAGCCCCATAACGGCATGATCCGTAAATAAAATCTGTTTGAGGTTGGGGTGGACCCCAGGGACTTTGACCCGGGAATAAGTATGAATTTCCCGAAAATCAATCAATTTAAACATCAAGTAGCTTTTATATAATAGGGAGGTATTTTCGGGTGGGGCAGTTCCCCAAACAAATGGCTCTTCAATTGGATATCAAATTCGTTTTTTCCCCTTAAGCACTTTTCGTTTGACCTCTTTATTGTCGTGATTAGTTTATATACCCATTTGACGGGTTTTGGACGGTCCACGAGGCACCAGACCCCAACAATAGAAACCATGTTTTGTTTGGACTGTGAGAGTGCAAAAAAATTTCAAACGAATCGCATTACCAATCTCCGAGATTTGGTGTTTTTGAAAATTAGAATAATGAGAAGTGCTTTTTAGGGGAGGGATGGTACTCAGACATTTCGACTTAAATATGGATATCAAATTCGTGCTGCACTCCCAAATCCATTTAATGTGAGCCCCATATTGCCATGGTCAATAAATATGAACTGTTTGGAGGGTGTTTTGGGGCTAGGCGGCTATCGACACTTTGCCCTGAAAATAGATATCAAATTCGTTCTTTACTCCCATGTACCGTTGATTTGAGCTCCATATTGCCATAATCAAAAATGAAATTCAGTTTAGGGGGTGCTGTAGAGCGTACCCCCAAAACACTTGGCTCCAAAATTGGATCTCAAATTCGTTTTCTACTCTCAAATACCTTTCATTTGAGTCCCATGTTGTCATTATGGGTCAATCAACCAATTTGACTTATTTTTGGAAAGAAAAGCGCTACCTAAACTTGAACACAAATTTTTATGTCATATATTCGTAATCTACTCCCAAATACCTCTCATTTGAGATCCCATATAGACATGGTCGGATAACATGCCCATTTGGGGGTACTTGGGGGTGGGCGGATCTCCCATCACTTGGACCTAATTTTTAATACCATATTTGTAATCTACTGTGGAATGCTTTTCATTTGAGGCCCATATTGACATGAACGTCGAATATATCTGTTAAGAGGAGTTTGGGTCCACTTTGATTTTTGGGTTGTACTTTTGGTGTAAGGGGAAGGGTCCGCCCCCTTCCGATATCAAAAAATTATATAGCCTATGTTTCCATAGGCTATAAAGGTAGAGGATACAATAGCTAATACTCCTCAGCAAAATGGAATATCAGAGCGATTTAACAGGACATTGGAAGAAAAGATACGCACAATGCTGGAAGAATCAAACACTCCAAAGCAAATGTGGGGAGAAGCTGCTTCAACTTATTTTTCTTTGTTAAACAGAAGCCCTACAAGAAGCAGTAAAGCAATGAAAACTCCAGCTGAACAATGGTACGGATGGATATAAACCGGATCTGAAGAAATTGAGAATTTTCGGATGCAAAGCCCATGTTTGGATACCTTATCAGAAAAGAAAAAAGCTTGACCTTAAAAGCATAATGATTGGATACAAAAATAATGGATGTAGAATTTGGAATAAAACGGCCAAAAAGCTAATAACAGCTCGTGATGTAAAGTTTGACGAAAATTCGTATTAATTTTGTGAATCGAATAAGGAAGGGCAAATTTGTTTAGTACCCACGTGCAGTAAAGAGCAAGAGAGGGATATTGATAGTGTCGTAACTGAGTATGAATGGGAATGAAAATGAGGACAGTGTAAATCATCCCGAGTCAGGTAAAAATAAATCAAATACAATACAACTCATTCAATTGAAGATTCTGAAACAGAACACAGTGACGAAGATACTGGAGAAGAGTTTGAAGAAAATAATGAAAAGAAGTAAAAAGGCATTAAATTCGGCCGGGCCGAACTTTGGATACCCACCACCTCGGATATATATGTAAACCCCATTTCGTCACAATCCGGTGAAAATTGAATAACTTAAGCACCCAAATTCTGTACGGACATTAAGTGGTCTAGTATATATGTCACTATTCAATTTTGTAGAACAAAATATTGGTCTTTTTGGCAGATATATCCAATAATAAACCGATCTGAACGATATTAAGGTCGGATATAGTGAGGCTCAGAAAAACTCACTGTTTCAAATTTCAGCGAAATCGGATAAAAAATAAAGCTTTTATGGGCTTCAGTCACCTTATCGGCAGATCGGTCATGGCAGCTATATCTAAATATAGTCCAATCAGAACCATATTTATGTCAGATGTAGGGAGGTCTTAACCTACTCACCGTTTAAAATTTCAGCGAAATCGGGTAATAAATAAAGCTTTTATTGGCTTCAAACCCCTTCTCAGCAGATCGGTCTGTATGGTAGCTATATCTTATTATAGTCCGATCTGAACCATATTTAGGTCAGGTGTCAGGAGGCTTTAAATAACCCACTGTTTTAAATTTCAGCGAGATCGGGTAACAAATAAAGCTTTTATGGGCTTCAAACCCTTTATCGGCAGATCCGTCTATATTCAAGCTATATCCAAATATCTCCCGATCTGAACCATATTTACGTCAGATATCGAGAGTCTTAAAATAACCCACTGTTTTAAATTTCAGCGAAATCGAGAAACAAATAAAGCTTATATGGGCTTCAGACCCTTTAACGGGAGATCGGTCTATATAGCAGCTATATCCAAATATAGTGCGATCTGAACCATATTTTGGTCAGTTGTCGGGAAGCCTTAAACTACTCACTGTTTCATCGGATGAAAAATAAAGTTTTAATGGGCATTAGACCCTTTATCGGAAAATCTATAGACCGATCCAGCTATATCCAAATATGGTCCGGTTTGGCTCGTTCAAGAACTAAACAAGCGTGCATCAAAAAGACGTTTCTGAGCCAAATTTCTGCTCAATCAATAAAAAAAACCATATTTTGTTATACACAATTGAACAATGACTTGTACTTATTAGTATTTGGTCCAAATCGGAACATATTTCGACATAGCTGCTATTGGGTATAAGGTATGCATTTTCACCGGATTTTGACAAAAGGTGGTTTACAAATATACCCGAGGTGGTGGGTATCCAAAGTTCAGCCCGGCCGAACATAACGCCTTTTTACTTGTTTCTTAAAATTGAATAGAGCAATAAAAAACAAGTAAAGGCGTGCTAAGTTCGGCCGGGCCGAATCTTATATACCCTCCACCATTGCTCGCATTTGTCGAGTTCTATGCGCGGTATCTCTTTTTAAGAAGACAAATAATATTGAATAAGAACTGTTATGATATTGGAGCTATATCAAGTCCGATTCGGACCATAAATGAGTGCTGAACATTGTAGAAGTCATTGTGTAATATTTCATTTCATTCGGATAAGAATTGCGCCTCATAGAGGCTCAAGAAGCACAATCGGGAGATAGGATTATATAGGAGCTGTATCAAGCTATGCATCGATTCAGACCATATTGAACACCTATATTGAAGGTCATGAGAGAAGCCGTTGTACAAAATTTCTCCCAAATCGGATGAGAATTGCGCCCTCTAGAGGCTCAAAAATTCAAGATCACAGATCGGTTTATATGGCAGCTATATCAGTATATATACCGATTTGCGCCACAGCACAGCACAGTTATTGAAAGTCATAACCAAACACCTCATGCAAAATTTCAGCAAAATCAGATAAGAATTGCGCGCTCTATTGGCTCAAGAACTCAAGATCCAAGATCGGTTTGTATGACAGCTATACTAGATTATGGACCGATTTGAACTATTCTAAGCACAGTTGTTGAAAGTTATAACAAAACACATCAAGCAAAATTTCAGCTAAATCTGATAATAATTGCGCCCTCTAGTGGCTCAAGAAGTCAAGACCCCAGATCGGTTTATATGGCAGCTATATCAGGTTATGGGCCGATTTGAACCATTCTTAATACAGTTGTTGGAAGTCATAACAAAACTCATCATGCATAATTTCAGCCAAATCGGATAAGAATTGTGCCCACTAGCGGCTCAAGAAGTCAAGATCCAAGATCGGTTTATATGACAGCTATATCAAAACGTGGACCGATATAGCCCATTTACAATCCCAACCGACCTACACTAACAAGAAGTATTTGTGCAAAATTTCAAGCGGCTAGCTTTACTCATTCGAAAGTTAGCGTGCTTTCGACAGACAGATGGTCGGACGGACGGACGGACAGACGGACGGACATGGTTAGTTAGTTCGACTTAAAATGTCATGACGATCAAGAATATATACCTTATGGGGTCTTCGACGAATATTTCGAAGAGTTGCAAACAGAATGACGAAATCAGTATACCCCCATGCTATGGTGGAGGGTATAAAAACACAAAATTAAACAAATTAAGTTAAATAAAACAAAATAAAATATTAAAATTATAAATAAATTAAAACTAATTAAAATAATATGAAATAAAATTAAATTAAATAAGAAATATAAAATTCAATTTATTAAAAACAACTAAAAAGGCGTTAAGTTCGGCCGGGCCGAACTTTGGATACCCACCACCTCGTGTATATATGTAAACCACCTTTCATCAAAATTCGGTGAAAATTTCATACCTTATACTCATATACCTCATACCGATCTGAACTATATACGACACGGATGTCGAAAAGCCGAACATAAGTCACTGTGTCAAATTTCAGTGAAATCGGATTATAAATGCGCCTTTTATGGGCCAAGACTTTAAATCGAGATATCGGTTTACATGGCAGCTATATCCAAATCTAGACCGATTTGGGCCGAGTTGCATAAACATGTCGAAGAGCCTAACACTAAGCACTGTCCCAAATTTCGGCGAAATCGGACAATAAATGCCTCTTTTATGGGCCCTAAACCTTAAATCCAGAGATCGGTCTATATGGCAGCTATATTCAAATCTGGACCGATCTGGGCAAAATTGAAGAAGGACGTCGAAGAGCCTAACCAAACTCACTGTCTCAAATTTCAGCGACATCGGACAATAAATGCGTCTTTTATGGCCCCAAAACCTAAAACCTAGATACCGGTCTATATGGCAGCTATATCCAAATCTGGACCGATCTGTGCGATATTGAACAAGTATGTCAAGGGGCTTAACTTAACTCACTGTTCCAAATTTCGGGGACATCGGGCAATAAATGAGCATTTTATGGGCCCAAAACCATAAATTAAGAAATCGGTCTATATGGTAGCTATATCCAAATTTGAACCGATCTGGACCAAATTGAAGAAATATGTCAAAGGGCCTAACACATCTCACTGTCCCAAATTTCAGCAAAATCGGATAATGAATGTGGCTATTATGGGCCTTACACCATAAATCGGAGGATCGATCTATATGGCAGCTATATCCAAATCTGGACCGATCTGAGCCAAATTAACGAAGGATGTCGATGGGCCTTACACAATTCACTGCCCCGAATTTCATCAAAATCGGATAATAAATGTGGCTTTTGTGGGCCTAAGAACCTAAACCGGAGGATCGGTCTATATGGCAGCTATATCCAAATCTGAACCGATCTGGACCAAATAACAGAAACATGTCAAAGGGCCTAAGACAACTCACTGTCCCAAATTTTAGCGAAATCGGACCATAAATGTGGCTTTTATGGGCCTTAGACCCTAAATCGGAGGATCGGTCTATATGGCAGCTATATCCAAATCTGAACCGATCTGGACCAAATTACAGAAACATGTCAAAGGGCCTAAGACAACTTACTGTCCCAAATTTCAGCGAAATCGGACCATAAATGTGGCTTTTATGGGCCTTAGACCCTAAATCGGAGGATCGGTCTATATGGCAGCTATATCCAAATCTGGACCGATCTGAGCCAAATTGACAAAGGATGTCGAAGGGCCTAACACAACTCACTGTCCCAAATTTCAACAAAATCGGATAATAAATGTGGCTTTTATGGGCTTAAGACCCTAAATCGGCGGATCGGTCTATATGGGGGCTATATCAAGATATAGTCCGATATAGCCCATCTTCGAACTTAACCTGCTTATGGACAAAAAAAGAATCTGTGCAAAATTTCAGCTCAATATCTCTATTTTTAAAGACTGTTGCGTGATTTCAACAGACAGACGGACAGACGGACAGACGGACGGACATGGCTAGATCGTCTTAGATTTTTACGCTGATCAAGAATATATATACTTTATAGGGTCGGAAATGGATATTTCGATGTGTTGCAAACGGAATGACAAAATGAATATACCCCCATCCGTCGGTGGTGGGTATAAAAATATAAATAAAATTAATATTAATAAAATTATATCAAAACAAAATAAAAATAATTGAATGTAATTTGCATGACAATATAAATTGTGGGTAATGTAAAAAGATACTTTTTCAATACGGTATATATATTCTAAAATATGGGTTTGGTAATTAAAATAGCTAACCAAAAGGTTTTCTAAGCAACATCCTTGTGTTTGCTAAAACAACAGTCATATTTGGTTTCCCATTTTCAGAAGAAAAATTTTAAATAAAAAATTTTATAGGCAAACACCATATTGTTGTAATCAATGCGATTGCATATATAAGTCGTTGTAAACGTTCAAAAATATAGTAACGTTAGCGAGGGAGTTTGAGAATGTTTATTGAAAGAGATACTGATTGGTCTGTAGGCAAGCGGGCATGTACATCTCATTTGTTGTCTACATTTCAAATGACAACTTTAACTGTCAAAACCACAAACATTTAGACACTTAATTCGTTTGCCATTTGGACAGACAGACGGGCGTTGCTAAATCGAATCAGAAAACGATTGCGAGTCGATACATACATATATATTTATACGTCCCTTTTGGGTTTTACTAACAAATTCACTAACAGTAGTGGTGTAGAAAGATATAATTCTCCGTTAGCATTTAATGCGCAAAACTCGCAGAATCATTGCCTTCTCCTCATCTATGGATATAATTTTAATATTTTGTCCTGTGTAACCTCATTTTATGTATTTATAAAACTTTGTTTAAATAACGTGTTTCAAAGCAAAAAGAAAATGTGTGGTTTCACTGAATCCCATGAAAACAAATGCTGCAGCATATATGAATACCATATAAATTTGCAAACAAAAATTTTTGTCAAGAGGGAAAATTTTTTCAGAACAGCCACATTGAAAACTAGAACGTAAATGGGATGTTGAAAAAATTACCCTACTTTCTAAGTCAGAAACAGATGTATCTTTAAAAAAAACTCGTTTGTGCCAAAACTTGAGTAATTCAACGAACGAATTTGCAAAATACTCATCAACAAAAGTTAATAGGATTCTCTAAAATACAATTGTAAATAACAATATATCTATATATTTAAAGTAGAGATGGAAACACCCATGGCACTTTTATTTTGTTCATTGCATTAAAATGCATATGATACGAAGAAGTTGCAATCAATAAATGGAAATTCGAACACATACACTTTCCAAGTCGCACATGGGTAATCATCATAAATAAGATAACTCCAAATTATATACACGAGGTTGGTTGTAGTTAGCAGACCTAACAAAGTTAATCGAAAAATATTTTTTATGTCAGAGACAATTTGGCTAAAAGAAGTGAGATTTTTTATCCGAACACCTTTATTTAACTACACCGTAGCGCAGAGGTTAGCATGTCCGCATATGACGCTGAACGCCTGGGTTCGAATCCTAGCGAGGACATCAGAATAAATTTTCAGCAGTGGTTTTCCACCCCTAATGCTGGTGCCATTTATGAGGTACTGTACCATTATTTGCCAATGTTTATTCGCAGAGGGTTGGTTATTCATATACATATGTACTTTTGTTCATTATTTATAAAGCTACATATGTCCGTCCGGCTGTGTATCCACCGCCTGCAGGACCGTATTATGGTCAGGCAGTCTAAAACAGATCTCAGACCCTAGGTTCTAAATTTAGACCCCAAGTTCCACTTTGTCCTTTAGCTTTGATCCATCTGTATAGCATGATCTTCCAGATGGCAATACCAGGGTTCCGTCAATCCAAGACTGTGCCGCTGGCAGCAATGCCTCGCACTCGACTTCGAGTGTCGTCTTCCCAGTCCTTCAGGTTTGCCATCGTTGCCTCAATTATACCGCGATTGTATGATTTTCTACTATCATCTATCCATTCTCCCATCGCCTTAAATCTCACAGTTCCAATGGCTGCCTCATACTTAATCTGTATGTCGATGGGCCGGATATCTAGAAAAGTCTCCAGTGCTCCGCCTATGCCAAGACAACATGTTCTCTGAACCTGTTGTTTTATTCATCGCAGTCCATCAAATTACTGAGGAGTAAATATATATTGGTCTTATCACGCTCCTATAGAGCCAGTGGACTATATTCGGATTCAAGTCCCATTTCGAGCCTACGGCCCGTCTTAGTGCCCAACATCTGTAAGTCTTCTCGGTACGCTCTTGAATGCGTCACTTCCAATTCAGCTCCTGTCCGTTTATCGTTTTATTGAGAAAATGTGGTGCGTCAAATCGGCCCATCTTCGTTTTCCCCGTGAACAGGCATATTTCAGTCTTCTCTGAGTTAACATTGAGACCCTGGGTCTAGCCCAGTCATGTGCCAAATTGCAGACCCTTTCGGCCCTTCTGCATAGCTGGTTCGGGTACATAACCCTAAAGAGTAATGTAACATCGTCTGCTACGCAGGCGGGTTCAAATACCTTCTCATTCAGCATTCGTATAGGTTACAATGGTGGCCACTCATGGAAGTGGCAATTAAATGCCCCCCTGGGGCATGCCTTGTACCACTTTCTCCATTATATTTTTGTCACGGGACACACAATTTATTCACCTAGCATGTGGTTTATCCTGTCTCTAAGGACCGGGTTCACTCGATACTGGTCTAAGGCATGGACCAGTGTGTCGGTCCGCACATTTTTAAAAGCCCCCTCAATGTCAACGCATACCGCCAGGGTGTACGTTTTGGCATCAAAGGATTCTTCTATTTTATGCACAACTTCGTGCAGGGCAGTCTCCACCGACATAGGCACGCTGTTTGTATTCGAGTAGTTCGCTGGATGTATGCATAACTTGCCTTGCCGGGGTTGGGTATAAATACCACCCTTGCCTCTTGCCAGAAATTCGGAGTATATGCAAGTCCACGACACGCTGTGAAAATATTGGCCAGGTGGACGTAGAATGGTGGAAACGCCGAAAATATTCCATCAGGTCCGAGTGACATTAATGGTTTGAAGCTCCTCAAGGCTTCCTTTTCTATAAATTCTGTAAGATCTGTAATGATTCGATCAACCTAATTATTTCATGATTCTGGTGTCTCCGTGAATCCAATGCTGTGAAAATGCGTTTTCAACAAAAAACCTTCACAAGTCCTCCGTTGTCTCAGACCTTACTCATATGTCGTCTTCGTACGTTTCAGTTTGAGCATGGCTTTTTGAGAGAAATTTTCTATCTTGTCGGCGTCATTAACGCTATCGACCTGTTCGCAGAAAATCTTCCAGGAGGCAAGTTTTGCAGCGTTGATAATCTTATTGTATTGCTCAAGCCGTGAGCGACACATTCCAATGAAATTCCGCTTTTTTACTAAGTGCTGTGTTATAAAATCTGCGGACCACTTTCCCAATATTGCGAAGTTCCCAGGTCATCCAGGGTTCTTCTTGGACTGATTTACTTTCTCGAATAAGACAACTATCTACGAAACACCCCACAAGTGCAGTCGTAATCGTGTTGGCATTATCGTCAATGTCTTCTATGCTTAGACAATTTAAATTATCTTGCCCAATCCTTCTTCTGAGTAGTCCTCCGAATACTGCCCAGTTGGTTTTCACGGAAACTTTTCGGATTTGCCGCTGATAGTGCTATTCTAAACCTAATGTAGCGATGGTTAGAGAAGAAGTGATCCATGGAGATCATTCAATCCAGTTCCTCATCCATCAGATTTTGCGAACATATTGTCACATCTAAAACATTCTCCCTAATCCTATTAACAAAGTTAGCGGTGTTACCAATATTTAGTTTAATTAGGTCAGAAGTATTTAAGAATACTGCCAGGGCTTGGCTCTACATACTAAAGTTGGTCCTACCCCACGAAATGTGGTGAGAGTTCGCATCGTACCCTATTAGTACCACATGTCCACTTTGTTTTGCCTTCCTCACCAGTCGTTGCAGCTCCGACGTGGGTGCTGGTGTGGGAGAGTTGAAAGACAGACAAAGTGGTTTGTTCCACCTTCTAATCATTGTACAACTGTGAGCTGAGGTCTGGAAGTAGTGGACGGTAATTTACTTTATGTTAGCAAGCACTCACAAATGTAAATCGTAGGTGGGTAAAAAAAGGAAACGAATAAAATAAAGACCACGAATTAGTTTTATGTTAAAATAAAAGATTATGTTAGCATAGAATAACTGGTAGTTAATATGGTTCAGTTCATAAATTTCGTTTCGGGCAGGCCATGGCTCCTGAATTAAGGCAATATGCATTTTGCCCTAACTGATTTTCTCCATCAGAGCGTGTGTAGCTGTCTCGCTCCGGAGAAGGTTTATCTCTATGATCTCAATCATTGGTCCTCCATTAAATGGGCTTCTTGAGAGTGGTCGATGGTCTCATCGTTCGCTCCTTGTTCTTTAGGCTGCATTGAGTTATACGTCATTACACTGCCTGATGTTTCAATATTAGAACCTTTGCATATTCTAGTCTTTCGAATATTGAGAGAGTCGGAGGTGGTACCATCGTCGGGCTCTTTTCGTTAGGCTGTATTGAGTTTCCCGCCCTGGAATGCCTGATGTTTTATTATTAGGATCTTTGTTTGTCCTATTCTTCCCAATGTCAAGAGAGTCGGTGGTGATGTCGTCTTTAGTATTTCCCATCTTGAAAAAAAAAACAGCCTTGGTCCCGTAGTGTACCATGCCATTAGTCTTAGCCAAGCTTTTCAGGAAGACTTGTTCAATGCCCACCACATTGGAAGTTTCTTCCTCCTTCTCTTCTCTGTGGAAGACCTCTAATTTCTCGGCCACCAACCCTGGTTTGGCTTGCCCAAGAATCCCAACATGCGTTCCGTCGCTAATTTACTGCCCCATCCTTTGATGAATACCGTCGCCTTTTGAGCTGGGGAATGTCCATCTCTCTCACCAGGTCGAGCTTTAATCAGATCCTGCACTTTTGACCAATGATCTGGTGGAATCCTACCAGATGGACAGCCGATATTGATAACTGCATTAGTTAATCTGACAATTAGTTAGTCTGACATTATTGACAGACATTATTTGATGTAACAATAAAAAGTCTACTGAAAAAGGGACAGCAGTAATTTTATGCTAAAACAGCAAATATTTTTTGCTGTTTTCAGGCATCAAAATGATTTTTTTAGCCTCAAAATGTCAAAAATGTTTCAAAAACCTATCTTTTTTTCTACATTTTTTTTAGCACAATTTTATCAAACTTTCTTTCATATAACAACAGAAAACATATCTGCTAAAATCACATTTTTGCTGTTAAACAAAAAACTAACGCTTGAAATAGCCACACATGTACATCAATATATAGAAAATTCCTTAACGATCGTTTCGATCTGTAAAAATTTTAAAGTGTTTCCTTCAATAAATTAAAATTAAATTATTTTACTAAAAAAACTAAAACAAATAACATGTTACATCCAAAACAAGTGAAATGGCATTAAGTTCGGCCGGGCCGATCTTTGGATACCCACCACCACGGATATATATATATGAACCACCTTTCGTCATAATCCGGTGAAAAATTCATAACTTATGACCCCACAGCATTTATCGAACTGTGGTCACATTTGGATCAAATGTCTATAACTGCTCTATAATGCAGCTATATTTTAATATAGTTCCATCTCCAGCAAATTCGGGAATGATATGCTATGGTCTTATACAACTCATAGTACCAAATTTCAGCGAAATTGTTTAGTAAATGCACCTCTCAGGAGCCCTGACTGACCTTAATCTAATGTTGAAAATCGGATAATAATTGGGTCCAACACCTTAAATCGGAACATCGATTTATATTGCAACTATATACAAAAATATAGGCCGATCTAGACCATATTGAATACGAATGTCGAAACGACTAGCACAGCTCACTGTCCCAAATTTGAGCGAAATCGGGTAATAAACGCTACTTTTATTGGCTTAAGAATTTTAGCCAAATAAAGCCCGATTAAGACCAATGTCGAGGGTCTAACGGAACACGTTGTGCTAAATTTCTACAAAATCGGGTTATAATTACACCTTTTATGCGTCTAAGGCTTTAAATGGGAAGTTCGGTATAAATGATAGCTATATCCACATATAGTCCAATCATAAAAAATCTGTACGATTGTCGCGAGGCCTTACACAACTTTTTGTGTCGAATTTCAGCAAAATCGGATAATAAAAGAACCTTTTATGCGCCAATTTTGCTTGTTAAAGAACTTAATCTGCTTATGGAAGAACAACAGGCCTGTGCAAAATTTTTGCTAAAAATTTGATTTGTTGAAGCCTATATCGTGGTTACAATTGACAAACAGTCAGAAAGACATCTGTCTGTCTATCTGTTGAAATCACGCAACAGTCTTCAAAAATAGAGATATTGAGCTGAAACACAGACTCATTGGCAGTTTTAGTTCGAAGATGGGCTGTAACGGACTATATCTTGATGTAGCACCCATATAGACCTTTCTGTCGATTTACGGCCTTAAGCCTATTAAAGCCACATTATATCATAATTCGCTGAAATTTGGAACAGTGAGTTTTGATAGGCCCCTCGGAAACCGCGTTTTATACGGCTCAGATCGGTCTATATTTGGAAAGAGCTCCCATGTAAATCAATTTCCCTATTACACTTCATGGGCCACTAGAGGTCGCAAAGTGCACGCTGACTTCTCGCATGACCTTCAACACACTTGCCAAGTATGGCTTGAAGTCGTAAATCCGTCTAAGACGGAAGTTGTTCTTCTCAGCAGGAGATACAAGCTATCCACAATATCACCTGTCTCCTTGGGAGGAGAAAATGTTCCATTTACTGAAAGCGCAAAATACCTGCGTTTTTTGGGCAGGAAATTTAACTTCAAATCCAACATTTTGAAAATGTCAACTCTTATCCTATACACCTGCAATAGAGCCATTGGCAAAAGTTGGTGGTTTAAACCGTGTGTCATGCATGCACTCGGTATATACTGCAAACCTAAAATGCTATATGGTGTTGTAATCTGGTGGACGGCGATGCAAAAATCAACCTACTGTTCAATACTCAGCCGGATACAAAGGATGGCTTGTTTGTGCATCACAGCCGCACTGAGGACGACACCATCCGATGCACTAAATTTAATGCTACATCTTATGCCTCTGGACAATGTGGATCGACAAATTGCAGCGAAGACTGCTGTGAGGCAAATGGAGCTTTCTCATGTGGGTCATGTGGCGACTACGGACTCTGTATTATTCTTATAACACTGTCTAATCTTCCAGGTAGTGTGGATACACACTGTCTGAGCCGCTTTTTAATAAAAGGTTCTGTACTACTATTCCTGATAAAACTGATTGCATCGAGTTCTATATGGATGCTTCCAAACTAGACGAACAGGTGGGCCTTCAAGGCAAAAATCTAGACTTAAATAGGTGTTGCTGTTGCTGGCTAGAAAAGACGTCTTAGTCATTATGTATTTGTATTTTTTTGTATTTTTTTTTTTATTTTTATTATGATAAAACCCATACAAAAGAAAGTGTCTTATATAAAGCATGGGTTAGTAAATTAATAAATACAATGAGTTCAACAAGTTTTCATTTAAATAGAACAATAATTGGTACAAAATATTTAACAATTTAAGCAAAGTTACTGATACAATATTTAAGTTAAAAAAAGGTTTAAACAAAACAAAAAAACAAAAGAAGAAAAAGAAACTTTAAAGAAAATTTAACAATTTAATCAAAGTTACTAATAAAATAAATTAAAAAATAGTTATAAAAAAAAAACAAAACAAATAATTAATTAAAATGATTATAAATCAAAGATTTGAACTGTCGTTCATTACTTATAATTTGAATACTATTGGGAAGATTATTCCAGAGACGTATAGCATTAACAAAGAACTGTTGTTCAGATACACGATATTGATGACGTATTTGTATTACTTGTTTACCTCTTGTAGAGTTAGCAAAACGCAAAACAGAAGCCAGATATGACCGTTCATTGGTATAAATTATCTTGTGGATCATTTGCAACAAGCGTATCTTAAGGAACGAGTTAAAAGAGACACCATATACTTGTCTGGCAAAGTCAGATACCCGGTCTCTTCTAGGCAAACCAAAAATGTATCTAACTACATCGTTAAAGGCCACGTGCAATTTATTCCTATGAGTTACATCACAACCGTAAAAAACCTCGCAAGAGTATAATAGTTTCGGCAGAATAAATGTCCTAGCCAAAAGCATTCTTATTGACAAAGGGGTATACTGTCGACTCATATATAAGTTTCGTAAAACGCCGTAGGTCGTGCCCACTGTCATACTGACATGATTCTTCCATGAAAGTCTATCATCAAACTCCAAACCAAGGTTTCTTGCAGATGAAACAATCTCAATTGGGGCTCCAGCAATTGCCACATCAAGATTGGGCGGCATTGTCACCCGATTCCTACCAATTACAAGGCACTTCGACTTTGTTGGATTTAGAACTACTCCGTTGGCGTTTGCCCATGTGTTTATCCTATCCAAGTCATTATTAAGTCGAAGTACGCCATCGATCAGCCTCTCCGGGGAGGAGCTCATATACAGCTGTACGTCGTCGGCATACATATGAATACCACAGTTGCGCAACTGTCCAGGAGGGTCATTGCTATATACGGAAAAAAGGAGTGGGCCCAATACAGACCCCTGTGGAACACCTCTTGAGACTGGAAGATAACTAGAACAGCGGCTATCAACACATACCGATTGGCTTCTATTCGTAAGATAGGAATATATAAGATCCGTTGTTCTTTCAGAAAATTTAAATAAATGTTTCAGTTTAAGGCAAAGTATATTGGGATCAACGGAATCAAAAGCTTTCGAATGATCTAAAAGAACAAGAAAGGCAACTTTATCGCTGTCAATATCACTCCTTACATCTTCAACTACTTTCAAAAGTGCAGTAGTGCAACTGTGCTTTGGCCGGAAACCAGATTGAAAATCTGTTAGCGGCGAATTATTCGCAATATATTCAGATATTTTCCGGTTGACTAGACTCTCAAATATCTTAGAGACGAATGGAAGTATTGCTATTGGCCTAAATTCCTGGTTATTCTTTGGTATTGGGACTATCCTTGCCCGTTTCCAAGACTGTGGATAGCAACTTCTTAAAATAATATTGTTAAAAAGATGGCACATATACGGAAGAATAAAGGGTAGAATTATCCTAAAAAATCTTGGGTCAATACCATCAGAACCAATGGCATTAGACTTAATTGATTCTACAGCGCTAACGATATCGCTTTGATCAAAACGTAGGTCTGGTGAGTTGTTGTTACTACTATGGTTTACGTTACTAAATTCACTGTCGTAGAAATGTACGTTTGGCTCAGGAAAAGATATGTTCAAGAAACTCCTATTAATCTCATCTAAATCAACATGTCTATCAATTGATGCATTATCACTTCCTATTCCAATTGACTTAATATGTCTCCAAGTATCTTTCGTGTTCAATGCCTCTTGAAATTTACGACTAAAATAAGCTATTTTCTTCGTCTTTATACAAGAAGTGGTCTGATTCCTCGCATGTCGGTCATGACAAGTCACTGTCTGATCTGAAAACATGCTGACAGATTGAAGGTTGCCAGCAATGACTTTTGCTGTGTGTTTGTCCCGCACTGGCAGTCAGAAGAAGTTCCATTTTAGATTCTCATTTCTTTGAGAATTTGTCTGACACAGCGGAGGTGAACATTCGCAAGTTGTTGAGCATTTTAAATCGATCTGGATGGTTCAACGGTAGAAACTAGAAGTCTTTTTACTCTCCCTGTTCCTTTGGTATCACAATGGACGATAACGTCTGAGTGAGTCTGATGGCAGACTGCCACTTAAATCTTACCTAACCTAACCATGACCTGAATTGGTCCATAACTTGATGTAGCTCCTATAGGGGCGATCGGTTAATATGGTTGATCGGTTGATGTAGCTCTCATATTAACCGATCGCCCCTATAGGGCGCAATTCTTATCTGATTTGGCTGACATTTTGTACAATGACTTCTTCTACCGATCTTGCATCTTGACTTCTTGAGCCTCTAGAGGGCGCAATTCTTATCCGATCTGGTTGAAATTTTGTATGAGATATTCAAATGCAAATACCAATGAACATTCCATTTAGTAAAAGGGGCAAACTTCTCACATATCAATGAGTGCTATCCGATTCAAGTCTAATGACAACGGGCCTCCTTTTTATAGCCGAGTCCGAACGGCGTGCCGCAGTTCGACACCTCTTACAGGAAAAGTTTTTACCATAACCTGTATCAGGTTATGCCATATAAACCGATCTTGGATCTTAACTTCTTGACCCACTAGAGGACACTATTCTTATCCGATTTATCTGAAATTTTGCATGAGGTATTTTGCTATGACTTCCAACAACTGTGCTAAGTATGGCGCTAATCTATGTATTGACCTGATATAGCTGCCATATAAACGCATTTGGGATGTTGATTTCTTGAGCCTCTAGAGGGCACAGTTATTATCCAATTTAGCTGAAATTTTGAACATCGGCTTCTCCCGATGTATGATCTAAAGCTTGATGCAGCTCCCATGTAAACCGATCTTCCGTTTTTGCTTCTTGAGCCCCTACAAACTGCAATTCTTATCCGAATGGACTGATTTATTACACAATGATTTCTACAATGTTTAGCATTCAATTCATTTATGGGCCGAATCGAACTACAACTTGATATAGCTCCAATAGCATAACAATTGGATAAGCCATTATTCTTTGTTTGCCTAAAAACAGATACCGCACAAATAACTCGACAAATGCGATCCATGGCGGAGGGTATATAAGATTCGGCCCGGCCGAACATAGCACGTTCTTACTTGTTTTTTTTTTTTTTTTTTTTTTTTTCAAATACGTATAGAATAATTTAGTTTCATAGAACTAATTTTTAAATTATTTGGAAAAAGTCTACTTGCTTTGTCATCAATGCAACTCTATTTGGCGTGTGTTTCCTAAGAAAATCTCTAGATTATATTGTACTTGTCTGTCTTCGTCTTATTTACATTTTAAATGTCAATCCATATAAAATATGTATCGATAAATATGGACATATCTGAATTGGAGCATTTCCGTTCAGTAAATTGATGAAAAATTTCTCGAAAATTCTTCACTTAAATATAGATTTCGCAAATGTTGTTTGCTTTATTATGCATGATAACGATATTCGCATTCGAAAAGGAAAAAGAAAAAAATTTAAGATATATTTCAATTATTATCAAATCACTCTTTCCAAAGGAGTTAGTGAGCACTCCATTGGTGCAGTATACCCTCCAAGGGTTATGCAATTTCATATGCATATGGATTGAGAGGACTGGAGGGCCTAAATCAGTATAAATGAATAAGTTCGAAGGGTTGGCCATCATTTGATACGCCTACAGCTTTTGCCACAAATTGTGGGTCAATCGAATAAGCGGTTTTCGCTAACCTATTTAGACAGGTGTTGAGTTTTCGCATCAGTGACTTGGCGAACATTGCATGTATTGGATGTACATATGTTACTAGCTAAAATTGAAAGAACTATTTTTACGGATTGCTCTGACTCTACGGAATAATATAGAAATGACAATTGTTTCAAAAAGCCAAAAACACCAAGTGTACCTTTTATTTATCAGTGAACCGAAAGCTTTTTACTTTTAAAGTTTCATAGCGACTGCACCCAAAGTAGGGGTACTGGTCTACAAAGGGTTAAAAACTAAATGTTACTCATAAGCCAAAATTTCGGCGCAAAAACCAATACGGACTAAATGTAAAGAATAATTAACTCATTGGCCATAAACGAAATTTTCTTCAAGTTAATTTCTTTTGTAACAAACATCGAATTTTGTTTACGAGAAAACTGCAAGATCTTTTACGATACATTCAAGCAACGATGTGACGAATACAATGTTTCAGACAAGTCGGTAGAAAATTGTTATAGCAACGGCTCTATAAGTGCAAATTGGGCGATTTATATATATGGGAACTATATCACAATCACAAACTATTTTTATACCCTCCACCATTGGATGGGGGTATACTAATTTCGTCATTCTGTTTGCAACACCTCGAAGTATGCGTCTAAGACCCCATAAAGTACATATATTCTTGATCGTCGTGACTTTTTCAGTCGAACCATAGCCATTTCCGTCCGTCCGTCCATCTGTCTGACTGTCCGTCCGTCCGTACGTCCGTCTGTCTGTCGAAAGCATGCTAACTTTTGAAGGAGTGGAGCTAGCCGCTTGAAATTTTGCAAAAATACTTCTAATTGGTGTAGGTCGGTTGGGATTGTAAACGGGCCAAATCGGTCCATGTTTTGATATAGCTGTCATATAAACCGATCTTGGGTCTTGACTTCTTGAGCCTCTAGAGTGCGCAATTCTTATCCGATTGGGATGAAATTTTGCACGTAGTATTTTGTTATGATATCCAACAACTGTGCCAAACATGGTTCAAATCGGTACATAACCTGATATAGCTGCCATATAAACCGATCTTGGGTCCTGACTTCTTGAGCCTCTAGAGTGCGCAATTCTTATCCGATTGGGATGAAATTTTGCACGACGTGTTTCGTTATTATATCCAAGAACTGTGCCAAATATGGTTCAAATCGGTTTATAACCTGATATAGCTGCTATATAAACCGATCTTGTGTCTTGACTTATTGAGCCTCTAGAGTGCGCAATTCTTATCCGATTTGGCACAAATTTTGGACAACGGCTTCTCCCATGGCCTTCAACATACGTGTGCAATATGGTCTGAATCGATCTATAGCTTGGCATAGCTCCCATATAAACCGATCTCCCGATTTTACTTCTTGAGCCCCGAATCGGACTATAACTTAATATAGCTCCACCTCCTCCTCCGTCCATATTCATTATTCTTTGTTTGCCTAAAAAGAGATACTGCGCAAAGAACTCGACAGATGCGATCCATGGTGGAGAGTGTATAAGATTCGGCCCGGCCGAACTTAGCACGCAGTTATATCAGGTTCTATACCGATTTACGCCATACATAGCTTAGTTATTGAAAGTCATAAAAAAACACCTCATACAAAATTTAGCCAAATCGGTTGAGAATTGCGTGCTCTATTGGCTCACGAAGTCAAGAAAGAAGATCGGTTTACATGACAGCTATACCAGATTATGAACCGATTTGAATCACACTAAACACAGTTGTTGGAAGTGATACCAGAACACTACGTGGAAAATTTCAGTTAAATCGGAGAGAAATTGCGACCTTAAGAAACTCAAGAAGTCAAGACCCAAGATCGGTTTATATGGCAGCTATATCAAAACATGGACCGATTTAAACCATACATAGCGGACCGATTTAAACCGATTTAAACCATACCTCTAGAGGCTCATGAAGTCCAGACCCATTCATCATTTTTGTCATCACACCTGTATCTAATATTCGTATGACATAACCTAAAAATTTGAGCAAATCTGATTTTTTTATGCGTAAAATTTTTTTATGTTTTGAGAAAGGTGGTTGGGGAAACAATTCAACTTGGGGTTGCTTCCATTCGACTGGCAAAAAACAGATGACTTTTTTTTAATGTTTTTATCGGAAGGAATACAGCACGATCTTACCAAAAAATTACATGTACTATTTTAAAAAGTGATTTTCATATGATAGTTTCATTTGTATCACGAGATATATACAACTCTACATGTGCTAAATTTGAAATGTCATAAGACAACCACATAGCGCGTAATAGATCCTTTACTTGTCTAAACGTCCACTAATAGAAAAAAGTCTGTTGAAAGCAGCAAACACTATCTGCCGGCAGTTAGTATTTAACTTTACTGCTTTTATAGCAGTAGTTCTGCTGTTAGGGCTAAATCTTAGCAATTTCAGAACAGCGGTTTGACTGCTGAAAAGTCTGTTGGTTGCTGCAAATTACGGTTGCTTAATTTATGATGGGGTTTTCGGAAGGAGAGTAACCTAATAAAATGAAGGAAAGAAAAGATTGCAACTAGAAAAAAAATCCTAAATAAAACACATGATCGGTGGTAACAGGCCAACATGAATGATAGCCCAAACACAGTCTACTGACTATTAGTAATTAATTTTACTGCTACTACAGCAGTAGTTCTGCTGTCAAAAATTCCGTTATTCTGCTGTCAAAAATTACGTTGTCCTGCTGTCAAAAAATCCGCTCCACAGAACATGCGAGGTGTGTACAATAAAACAATATTCAAGTGATAGCAATAACAAATAACAAGTAAAAGCGTGCTAAGTTCGGCCGGGCCGAATCTTATATACCCTCCACCATGTATCGCATTTGTCGAGTTCTTTTCCCGGCATCTCTTCTTAGGCAAAACAAGATATAAGAAAAGATTTGCTCTGCTATTAGAGCAATATCAAGATATGGTCCGGTTTGGACCACAATTAAATTATATGTTGGAGAACTGTGTAAAATGTCAGTTAATTAGAATAAGAATTGCGCCCTTTGGGGGCGCAAGAAGTAAAATAGAGAGATCGATTTATATGGGAGCTGTATCGGGCTATAGACCGATTCAGACCATAATAAACACGTATGTTGACGGTCATGAGAGAATCCGTCGTGCCAAAATTCATTCAAATCGGATAAGAATTGCGCCCTCTAGAGGCTCAAGAAGTCAAGACCCAAGATCGGTTTATATGACAGCTATATCAGGTTATAGAACGATTTGAACCATTCTTGGCACAGATGTTGGATATCATGACAAAACACGTCGTGCGAAATTTCATTCCAATCGGATAAGAATTGCGCACTCTAGAGGCTTAAGAAGTCAAGACCCAAGATCGGTTTATATGGCAGCTATATCAGGTTATGAACCGATTTGAACCATATTTAGCACAGTTGTTGGATATCATAACAAAATACGTCGTGCAAAATTTCATTTCAATCGGATAAGAATTGCGCACTCTAGAGGCTCAAGAAGTCAAGACCCAAGATCGGTTTATATGACAGCTATATCTAAACATGGACCGATAAGGCCCATTTACAATACCAACCGACCTACACTAATAAGAAGTATTAGTGCAAAATTTCAAGCGGCTACCTTTACTCCTTCGGAAGTTAGCGTGCTTTCGACAGACAGACGGACGGACGGACGGGCAGACGGACGGACGGACGGACAGACGGACGGACGGACGGACAGACGGACGAACATGGCTAGATCGACATAAAATGTCACGACGATCAAGAATATATATACTTTATGGGGTCTCAGACGAATATTTCGAGTAGTTACAAACAGAATGACGAAATTAGTATACCCCCCATCTTATGGTGGAGGGTATAAAAAGGCGTTAAGTTTGGCCACCGCCTCGGGTGAAAAATGCATAATTTTTGCCCCCATATAGGTCTTTTTTGGTAGCTTTATCCAAATATGGACCGGTCTGAACCATATACGACACGGATGTCGAAAAGTCTAACACAATTCATTGTCCCACACTTCAGCAAAATCGCACAATAAATGCGCCTTTTATGGGCCCAAGACCTAAAATCGAGAGACCAGTCTATATGGCAGCTATATTTTAGTCTACACCGATCTGGGCCAAATTGGGAAAAGATTTTGAAGACCATAACACAACTCGCTGTCCAAAATTTTGATGACTTCGGACAATAAATGCGCCTTTTATGGGTCCAAAACCATAAGTCGAGAGATCGGTCTATATGGCAGCTATATCCAAATCTAAACTGATCTTCAAATCGGATAAGAATTGCGCCCTCTAGAGGCTCAAGAAGTCAAGACCCAAGATCGCTTTATATGGCAGCTATATGGGGGTATACTAATTTCGTCATTCTGTTTGTAACTACTAGAAATATTCGTGTGAGACTCCATAAAGTGTATATATTCTTGATCGTCGCGACATTTTATGTCGATCTAGCCATGTCCGTCCGTCTGTCTGTCGAAAGCACGCTAACTTCCGAAGGAGTAAGGCTGGCCTCTTGAAATTTTGCACAAATACTTCCTATTAGTGTAGGTCGGTTGGTATTGTAAATGGGCCATATCGGTCCACGTTTTGATATAGCTGCAATATAAACCGATCTTGGGTCTTGACTTCTTGAGCTTCTAGAGGGCGCAATTCTTATCCGATTTGAATGAATTTTTGCACGAAGTATTTTGTTATGATATCCAACAACTGTGCCTAGTATAGTTCAAATCGGTTCATAACCTGATATAGCTGTCATATAAATATATCTGGGGACTTGATTTCTTGACTTCACATTGCCCGCAAAAATATAAAGACCGAGAGGTACATGGGTAAATCAAATCAGATAGTGATTCTTCTACGTCGATCAGTATAGTTAGCCATGGTCCAATCTCTTCCGTTCTATTTGGGTGTTACAAACAAACCTGTGCCACAGTAGTGGTGTTAGAAAACAATGTAATTGCAATTACTTTATAAATAGAACAGTCAAATTGAATAACGCAGATAAGAAAGACAGAGATTATGAAGCAGAAACAGTCATATGGGCAGTGAAAAGTTTTTAATCTGATCGAAATCTATTCATATCAATAATGGCCTTATATATTAAAGACCTTTTTGTTTATATAACCCATGGAGGTATAGCCCAAGGGCTAAATGCAGTAAAATGACACTTTAATGTGGTACTTATATAACAGAAACATTAATCAATCTCCTACGGTCATTAGGTGTTTTTGTAGCCCGTTCGTTTGAAAGCAAACAACATTTTCTTAAACTCGTATTTTTTGACACCAGACAAGTAACGCCGGGAAAGTACAATCAAGAATGTAGTGCCAGCTTTGAGAACGAAACTAAAACGACACATTCAACAACATAGGATAAAAAAAACGATTTCTATCAAATGTCCTTACCAGCACAAATATCCCCTTATATTCTATGACCATGGCTATCATTCAATCGCTTTCGAATAAAGTTTAACGTTCGTTACTTTCGTTGCGTTGTAGGTTCCCCCAAGGGCAATGCATATGAGCGAGCACATGTTACAGTGGTTATACCATTTATTAAATCCTTTGTTTGCGTCCATTCAGAGTACCGCAAAATGGTAAGACCCCCAGAAAATGTGAATAGTGGATACTTGTGAATAGTGGATACTTGTGAATGACCAGGCGAGGAATAATAAAACCAAAAGAAAAAAACGTTGTGCTTAAACCGCTCAACAAAATCCCCCTTACATTCGAATGCAAAGAATCAGACATTAATTACAGCCCGAAAAACATATTGCATTTGAGATGGAGTTTGGGGTATGGTTTTTGTTTCTGGGTAAATTATATTTTCTTACGGGTTGTCGTGGCTGCTGATGGCTGGCTGCTCTCCAAATATTTGTGGAATATGATGGTTTTATGGCATTGAGCATTTGCGAGCTTTTTCTTAGTAGAACATTCATGTTGCCGATGTAGGACTTAAATTTTCACCGGTGAAATTTAAAAAGTTTTTGTGGAAATGTATGATTTACGCAAAGTTCCAATTCAATATTGGAAATAAATTTTTCACGACGAAGGAAGGATGACTGCAGAGGTGGGTTCTGGTTTACGTTTCTCCCGTTTGATTTATGTTCCCGAACTCTTTACCGCTCGTTCTCGGTACTGTACGGTTTCACAAAGCGTTTGAAACTGAAATAATTGTCCGGCTGATTATGCTACTGGAAAACAACCGTCTGGCCCCTAGTTTGCTGATAAAGAGTAGAGGTATTATGTACATCAGCGTTCTCGCACTTCAAAGTACACATGAATCCAAAAAGCGGACGAAAACAATAATAAAAAAAACACAGAAAACAAACAACTTAGAAACATGTGAAATGCAAGTGATAATTTCAGCGTTTCACTTTGCCCGTCTGTCTGAATCCCATCGTCAGTGCATTAGACAGCTTGTTATCAATTACAAATATTCAACAAATCGTTTTATAAGAGCGTTCTGCTCATACAAGTGCATGCATATGTTTGTATCATTTTTACCCGACAACACCCCTTGGCACGAATACTTTTCTTAGATTTGCTACACTCTGCCCTTATCAATGGGGGCAAAAACATGTACCCTACACTGGGAACAACAAGGCGAGCAAATCAATTCATCTCAGTGTAATGTTGTAGCCAATAGGCGAGGATTGATAATAAAAATTTTTAAACACACGGATATTGTTTTTTTTTTCTTTATAATTTTAATAATGTTGAAACATACTTTTTTAAAAGAATTCAACCCATTACCTTTACCTTGAACTAAATAACTTTCTGGACTTGATTTAAAATCCTTTTGCACAAAAATTTTCCAAAGATAAATTCTTAAATAAAATTCGTTGACAATAAGGATGATAATTACAATTTCAATACTTTGAAAGAACTACATACGGATTTTTTTTTATATATTCAATAAACATATATATATATATATATATATATATATATATATATACAGGGTGGCTGATGAATATTGCTACAATGATGAATATTGCTACATTTTTTTTTCGGTGTATGGAATACATTTTTCTTTTATTCATGTTAAATTAAATTATTAAATTAATTATTAAATTATTATTAATTAAATTAATTAATTAATTAATTAAATTAATTATTAAATTATTATTATTAAATAGAAAAAAAGTTATTACATTTTTTTTTGGTAGCGGCTTTCATCAGCCACCCTGTATATATATATATAATTTTTTTTTTTTTTTTTTTTAATTAATTCAAACCATTACCTCTACCTCCTATTAGATAAAACATTCGCATTGCAAAGATAATTTCTTATACAAAATTTCTTGACAATGGAAATTTTTATTGGAATATATTTCACTTCTTACATAAGAAAGAGTAGTTTACACACTGTCGATTTATATACTTATAGTTTATGTCGCAACTATGTGTACAGCTATTTATATTTGTGGCCCAATAACGAAAATGCAAATATTTATTATCAAAAGTTGTTTATTGCATTTACAGTATTTTTCAGCATAAATTATACAATTTTGTGCTCGAACCAATTGTCGAAGCACTTTTTACACTCTTATTGAGACGCCTCCAAAACATGGTTACTGAACAGAAGATTCAGTAATTCATGTTTTTCTTTGAATATCTTTATTTAATTAAGAAATTTTTATATTCAATTAATATTTTTGCTGAAATCGAATCTAAAGGGTGATTTTTTAAGAGCTATAGGAAAGTTAAAAACAAACACACACATAATTCCGAAAAATGCATGAAATTCTTATTTGAATTGATAGTACGGTCCATATAATTAAATGTTTGAAGATGATTTAATGCAAATGTTGACCGTGAATGCGCCTTAAATGGTCCATCCACTTAGTCCTATTTTGGCATACTCTTCCCAACATTTCGGCCGGTATCTCATGAATTAATGCTTCAATGTTGTCTCCCAATGCGTCAATTGAGGCGGCCTTGTCTGTATAGACATGAGATTTAACATAGCTCCACAAAAAATAGTCTAAAGGCGTTAAATCGCACGCTCTGGGCGGCCAATTTGCCACTCCCGAACGGGAAATAAAATGTGCACCGAATTCGCCTCTCAAGAAGTCCATTGTTACGCGTGCTGTGTGGCACGTGGCGCCGTCTTGTTGAAACCACATGTCATACAAGTCAAGCTCTTGCATTTTTGGCAAAAATAACTTGGATATCATCACACGGTTGCGCTCACCATCCACAGTTATATTACTATTTGCATCATCTTTGAAGAAATACGGTTCAATGATGCCACGAGCCCATAAACCACACCTAACTGCGACATTTTCTGGATGCATTGGCAGCTCTGTTTTTGTTTCTGCATTTTTCATTTCTAACAAGTTGAATAATTCAATACATTTTTTAATTTAATTTTTTTAAACAAGTAAAAGCGTGCTAAGTTCGGTCGGGCCGAATCTTATATACCCTCCACCATGGATCGCATTTGTCGAGTTCTTTTCCCGGCATCTCTTCTTAGGCAAAAACAAGTAAAAAGGCGTTAAGTTCGGCCGGGCCGAACTTTGGATACCCACCACCTCGGGTATATATGTAAACCACCTTTCATCAAAATTCGGTGGAAATTTCATACCTTATACTCATATGCCTCATACCGATCTGAACTATATACGACACGGATGTCGAAAAGCCGAACATAAGTCACTGTGTCAAATTTCAGTGAAATCGGATTATAAATGCGCCTTTTATGGGGCCAAGACTTTATATCGAGATATCGGTCTACATGGCAGCTATATCCAAATCTGGACCGATTTGGGCCAAGTTGCATAAACATGTCGAAGAGCCTAACACTAAGCACTGTCCCAAATTTCGGCGAAATCGGACAATAAATGCCTCTTTTATGGACCCTAAACCTTAAATCCAGAGATCGGTCTATATGGCAGCTATATTCAAATCTGGACCGATCTGGGCAAAATTGAAGAAGGACGTCGAAGAGCATAACCAAACTCACTGTCTCAAATTTCAGCGACATCGGACAATAAATGCGTCTTTTATGACCCCAAAACCTAAAACCTAGATATCGGTCTATATGGCAGCTATATCCAAATCTGGACCGATCTGTGCGATATTGCAGAAGTCTGTCAAGGGGCTTAACTTAACTTACTGTTCCAAATTTCGGGGACATCGGACAATAAATGAGCATTTTATGGGCCCAAAACCATAAATCAAGAAATCGGTCTATATGGCAGCTATATCCAAATTTTGAACCGATCTGGACCAAATTGAAGAAATACATCAAAGGGCCTAACACAACTCACTGTCCCAAATTTCGGCAAAATCGGATAATGAATGTGGCTATTATGGGCCTTACACCATAAATCGGAGGATCGGTCTATATGGCAGCTATATCCAAATCTGGACCGATCTGGGCCAATTTAGCGAAGGATGTCGATGGGCCTTACACAATTTACTGCCCCGAATTTCATCAAAATCGGATAATAAATGTGGCTTTTGTGGGCCTAAGACTCTAAACCGGAGGATCGGTCTATATGGCAGCTATATCCAAATCTGAACCGATCTAGACCAAATTTAAGAAATATGTCAAAGGGCCCAACACAACTCACTGTCCCAAATTTCGGCAAAATCGGATAATGAATGTGGCTTTTATGGGCCTAAGACCCTAAATCGGCGGATCGGTCTGTAGGGGGGCTATATCAAGATATAGTCCGATATAGCTCATCATAAACTTGCTTAAACTTAAACTGCTTATGGGCAAAAAAAGAATCTGTGCAAAATTTCAGCTCAATATCTCTATTTTTAAAGACTGTAGCGTGATTTCAACAGACAAACGGACAGACGAACGGACATGGCTAGATCGTCTTAGATTTTTACGCTGATCAAGAATATATATACTTTATAGGGTCGGAAATGGATATTTCGATGTGTTGCAAACGGAATGACAAAATGAATGTACACCCATCCTTCGGTGGTTGGTAAAAAAAGGATTTAAGAAAAGATTTTCTCTGCTAGTAGAGCGATATCCAGATATGGTCCGGTTTGGACCACAATTAAATTATATGTTGGAGACCTGTGTAAAATGTCAGCCAATTCGAATAAGATTTGCGCCCTTTGGGGGCTCAAGAAGTAAAATAGAGAGATCGATTTATATGGGAGCTGTATATGTTGATGGTCATGAGAGGATCCGTAGTACATATTTTCAGGCAAATCGGATAATAATTGCGACCTCTAGAGGCTCAAGAAGTCAAGATCCCAGATCGGTTTATATGGCAGCTATATCAGGTTATGGACCGATTTGAACCATACTTGGCACAGTTATTGGATATCATAACAAAACACGTCGTGCAGAATTATATTCCAATCGGATAAGAATTGCGCACTCTAGAGGCTCAAGAAGTCAAGACCCAAGATCGGTTTATATGGCAGCTATATCAGGTTATGGACCGCTTTGAACCATTATTGGCATAGTTGCTGGATATCATAACAAAACACGTTGTGCAAAATATCGTACCAATCGGATAAGAATTGCGCACTTTAGAGGCTCATGAAGTCAAGATCCAAGATCGGTTTATATGGCAGCTATATCAAAACATAGGCCGGTTTAAACCATACTTAGCACAGCTGTTGGATATCATAACAAAACACGTCGTGCAAAATTTCATTCCAATCGGATAAGAATTGCGCACTCTAGAGGTTCAAGAAGTCAAGACCCAAGATCGGTTTATATGGCAGCTATATCAGGTTATGGACCGCTTTGAACCATTATTGGCATAGTTGTTGGATATCATAACAAAACACGTTGTGCAAAATATCGTACCAATCGGATAAGAATTGCGCACTTTAGAGGCTCATGAAGTCAAGATCCAAGATCGGTTTATATGTCAGCTATATCAAAACATAGGCCGGTTTAAACCATACTTGGCACAGTTGTTGGATATCATAACGAAATACTTCGTGCAAAAATTCATTTAAATCGGATAAGAATTGTGCCCTCTAGAGGCTCAAGAAGTCAAGACCAAAGATCGGTTTATATGGCAGCTATATCAGGTTATGGACCGATTTAAACCATACTTGGCACAGTTGTTGGGTATCATAACAAAACACGTCGTGCAAAATTTCATTCCAATCGGATACGAATTGAGCACGCTAGAGGCTCAAGAAGTCAAGACCCAAGATCGGTTTATATGGCAGCTATATCAAAACATGGACCGATATGGCCCATTTACAATGCCAACCGACCTACACTAATAAGAAGTATTTGTCCAAAATTTCAAGCGGCTAGCTTTACTCCTTCGGAAGTTAGCGTGCTTTCGACAGACAGACGGACGGACGGACGGACAGACGGACATGGCTAGATCGACATAAAATTTCACGACGATCAAGAATATATATACTTTATGGGGTCCCAGACGAATATTTCCAGTAGTTACAATCAGAATGACGAAATTAGTATACCCCCCATCTTATGGTGGAGGGTATAAAAACGTCTTGCGAAATTTCAGCCAAATCGGATAGAAATTGCGCCCTCTAGAAGCTCAAGAATTCAAGACCCAAGATCGATTAATATGGCAACTATATCAGGTCAAAACCAATTTGAACCATACTTAGCACTATTGTTGGATATCATAATAAAACACGTCATGCAAAAAAGAATTGCGCACTCTAGAGGCTCAAGAAGTCAAGACCCAAGATCGGTTTATATGGCAGCTATATCAAAAAATGGACCGATATGGCCCATTTACAATACCAACCGACCTACACTAATACCATATCTTGATATCGGACCATATCTTGATATCGCTGCAATGGCAGAGCAAATCTTTTCTTAAATCCTTTTTATACCAACCACCGACGGATGGGGGTATATTCATTTTGTCATTCCGTTTGCAACACATCGAAATATCCATTTTCGACCCTATAAAGTATATATATTCTTGATCAGCGTAAAAATCTAAGACGATCTAGACATGTCCGTCCGTCTGTCCGCCTGTCCGTCTGTCTGTTGAAATCACGCTACAGTCTTCAAAAATAGAGATATTTAGCTGAAATTTTGCACAGGTTCTTTTGTTATCCATAAGCAGGCTAAGTTCGAAGATGAGCTATATCGGACTATATCTTGATATAGCCCCCATATAGACCGATCCGCCGATTAAGGGTCTTAGGCCAATAAATGCCACATTTATTATCCGATTTTGCTGAAATTTAGGACAATGAGTTGTGTTTGGCCTTTCAACATCCTCCGTCAATTTGGCTCAGATCGGACCAGATTTGGATATAGCTGCCATATAGACCGATCCTCCAATTTAAGGTCTTAGGCGCATAAAAGCTACATTTATTATCCGATTTTGCTGAAATTCGGGACAGTGAGTTGTCTTAGGCCCTTCGATATTTTCCGTCAATATGGCTCAGATTGGTTTAGATTTTGATATAGCTGCCATATAGACCTATCCTTCGATTTAGGGTCTTAGGCCCATAAAAGGCACATTTATTATCCGATTTTGATGAAATTCGGGACAGTGAGTTATGTTAGGCCGCTAAATGTTCTTCGTCAATTTGGTTCAGATCGGTCCAGATTTGGATATAGCTGCCATATAGACCGATCCTACGATTTAGGGTCTTAGGCCCATAAAAGCCACATTTATTATCTGATTTTGCTGAAATTTGGGACAGTGAGTTGTGTTAAGCCCTTCGACATCCTTCGTCAATTTGGCTCCGATCGGTTCAGATTTGGATATAGCTGCCATATAGACAGATCACCGATGTCGCCGAAATTCAGGACAGTGAGTTAGGTTAAGCCCTTCGACTTGCTTCTGCAATATGGCCCAGATCAGTCCAGATTTGAATATAGCTGCCATATACACCGATCTCTCAATATAAGGTTTTGGGTCCGATTTCGCCGAAATTTGGGACAGTGAGTTGAGTTAGGCCCTTCGACATTTTTCTGAAACTTGGGCCAATTCGGTTCAGATTTGGATATAGCTGCCATATTTCTCTTTCGACCCGAGCTTTATGATCGAAGATTTTTTTACTTAATTCGATTAATTGCAGATACAAAATGAAATGTATTGCATTAAAATATGTTGTCTTTTAATTAAAAACCAAAAACTAATAGTTTTCACACGCGGAGAGATCCTTAAAAAGACAACTATATGGTTTATCCATAGTATCGTGGGTAGAATGCAGATGATGAAAAATCCAGATCAAATTTTTCAACCTTTGTTGTTGTCTTTGGTTCATCCACATTTGCTTGTAGAGGCAGCGATCCTCGTCAACCTCCAATAGGTGAGCAAGATCGTTCCTTTCCTATAGGTGAGCAAGCTCGTACCTATCGCCGCAAGGGCATGATGGCCAATGGTTTTTCAAAGGCGCCAATGCCTCGCCTCCTTATATCCAGAATTACAGGCATTCAGTATTTAAGCAAGAGGCTTTGCCGTCCGGCCTCTTACTGAGACATTCAACTCTATGTTATGATTTTCCGCGACTGCATTTGCAGCTGCTCCCTATGTAGCATTTCCCTATCCGCAAACTGTGGACGCGTCCGGTAATTCCCAGCTAAGCTTTTCATGACAATGAACACCACACAAATCGAAACTCAGAGTTCCAGCCTAAGTGGATTCAACTTCGATGGCCTTTTTCTTTGTTGCTTTTTTTTTTTTTGAAAGCAGTAAGTGGGTTAAGTAAATTTCTGTAAAGTGCATACCAACCTCAATATTTCTCGTATAAAATCTCGAAGTATTGATCAATATTAAGGGGTGTTCTTAGGTACTTGTGTTTCTGTCAATCCATATTAGGATAGGTTGAGAAGAGGATGCGGATTTTAATCCGCCCCATGCCACTATGGACATACACCTATGCCAGTAAATGGCTCTTTTTGAGCTCTATATACTTAAGAGTAGCCTCGAAAAGAAAATCTAAATTAAAAATTCCCTTTATTAATAGCCTAGTTTTTCACAATCTGGATCTCCCCATACGATTTTGGTCGTCCTGCTGAGCATTTCGCTGTTCCACAGTGTAACATGAGCGTTAGTCGCCCCCGCCCTTAACTGGGACGGCGTCGATCCGAAAAGCTTTGGATTAAACAAGTTTATTAATGGTAACTGCTCAGCATCCAAACGATGCGGAACGTACCATCCTTAGAGAAGGCGTTGATCTCCTTCTTACATTCCAAGACTCGCACTCGACGTCCTCGCGTTAACACTACAACACCTCACTCATTCCGTGATCGCCCGGATCTCATCCTGCAGGACCGTATTATGGTCAGGCAGTCAAAAACAGATCTCAGACCCTGAGTTCTCAATGTAGAACCCCAGGTCCATCCTTTCCTCTAGCTTTGATCCATCTGTGTTGCACAATCTTCCAGACGGCTATACCAGAGTTTCGTCAATCCAAGACTGTGCCTCTGGCAGCAGTGTCTCACACTCGACTCCAAGTGTCATTTCAGGTATCCGATTGGAAACCACTTCTATTCCATCAAGGTTTCCTATTGTCGCTTCAATTATACCGCAATTTTATGACCTGCTCCTATTCTCTATCCATTCTCACATCGCCTTAAGTCTCTTAGTCGCAATGGCTGCCTCAAACCTAATCTGTATGTTTATGGGTCGTATACCTAGAACAGACTCCATTGTGCGACTAAAGCCTGACATTCCGACTCTTTTTGAGGCGATAAACTTTTTTGCGACTTCTCTAAATTTACACTTATTCACCAAGTTGTGCGACTTTAAACCAAATTGTGCGACATTTTTACAACTTATGAGAAGTGCATAAATTTAACCAGGCGACGACTCACAGTGTTACCAAATTGAACAAGTAAAAAGGCGTTAAGTTCGGCCGGGCCGCAACGCAACTTATTGGCCCAAATTTCGGCAAAAGGCGCCAATGCCTCGCCTCCTTATATCCAGAATTACAGGCATTCAGTATTTAAGCAAGAGGCTTTGCCGTCCGGCCTCTTACTGAGACATTCAACTCTATGTTATGATTTTCCGCGACTGCATTTGCAGCTGCTCCCTATGTAGCATTTCCCTATCCGCAAACTGTGGACGCGTCCGGTAATTCCCAGCTAAGCTTTTCATGACAATGAACACCACACAAATCGAAACTCAGAGTTCCAGCCTAAGTGGATTCAACTTCGATGGTCTTTTTCTTTGTTGCTTTTTTTTTTTTGAAAGCAGTAAGTGGGTTAAGTAAATTTCTGTAAAGTGCATACCAACCTCAATATTTCTCGTATAAAATCTCGAAGTATTGATCAATATTAAGGGGTGTTCTTAGGTACTTGTGTTTCTGTCAATCCATATTAGGATAGGTTGAGAAGAGGATGCGGATTTTAATCCGCCCCATGCCACTATGGACATACACCTATGCCAGTAAATGGCTCTTTTTGAGCTCTATATACTTAAGAGTAGCCTCGAAAAGAAAATCTAAATTAAAAATTCCCTTTATTAATAGCCTAGTTTTTCACAATCTGGATCTCCCCATACGATTTTGGTCGTCCTGCTGAGCATTTCGCTGTTCCACAGTGTAACATGAGCGTTAGTCGCCCCCGCCCTTAACTGGGACGGCGTCGATCCGAAAAGCTTTGGATTAAACAAGTTTATTAATGGTAACTGCTCAGCATCCAAACGATGCGGAACGTACTATCCTTAGAGAAGGCGTTGATCTCCTTCTTACATTCCAAGACTCGCACTCGACGTCCTCGCGTTAACACTACAACACCTCACTCATTCCGTGATCGCCCGGATCTCATCCTGCAGGACCGTATTATGGTCAGGCAGTCAAAAACAGATCTCAGACCCTGAGTTCTCAATGTAGAACCCCAGGTCCATCCTTTCCTCTAGCTTTGATCCATCTGTGTTGCACAATCTTCCAGACGGCTATACCAGAGTTTCGTCAATCCAAGACTGTGCCTCTGGCAGCAGTGTCTCACACTCGACTCCAAGTGTCATTTCAGGTATCCGATTGGAAACCACTTCTATTCCATCAAGGTTTCCTATTGTCGCTTCAATTATACCGCAATTTTATGACCTGCTCCTATTCTCTATCCATTCTCACATCGCCTTAAGTCTCTTAGTCGCAATGGCTGCCTCAAACCTAATCTGTATGTTTATGGGTCGTATACCTAGAACAGACTCCATTGTGCGACTAAAGCCTGACATTCCGACTCTTTTTGAGGCGATAAACTTTTTTGCGACTTCTCTAAATTTACACTTATTCACCAAGTTGTGCGACTTTAAACCAAATTGTGCGACATTTTTACAACTTATGAGAAGTGCATAAATTTAACCAGGCGACGACTCACAGTGTTACCAAATTGAACAAGTAAAAAGGCGTTAAGTTCGGCCGGGCCGCAACGCAACTTATTGTCCCAAATTTCGGCAAAATCGGATAGTAAATGTGGCTTTTAAGGGCCTAAGACCCTAAATCGACGGATCGGTCTATATGGGGGCTATGTCAAGATCTAGTCCGCTACAGCCCATCTTCGAACTTATCCTGCATATGGACAAAAAAAAAAAAAAAGAATTTGTGTAAAGTTTCAGCTCACTATCTCCATTTTTATACCCTCCACCATAGGATGGGGGTATACTAATTTCGTCATTCTGTTTGTAACTACTCGAAATATTCGTCTGAGACCCCATAAAGTATATATATTCTTGATCGTCGCGACATTTTATGTCGATCTAGCCATGTCGGTCCGTCTGTCCGTCCGTCCGTCCACGCTAACTTCCGAAGGAGTAAAGCTAGCCGCTTGACATTTTCCACAAATACTTCTTATTAGTGTAGGTCAGTTGGTAGGTCAGTTGGTCTATGTTTTGATATAGCTGCCATATAAACCGATCTTGGGTCTTGACTTCTTGAGCATCTAGAGTGCACAATTCTTATCCGATTGGAATGAAATTTTGCACTACGTGTTTTTTTATGATATATATTATAGTTATATATTCTATAACTGTGCCAAGTATGGTTCAAATCGGTTCATAGCCCGATATAGTTGTCATATAAACCGATCTTGGGTATTGACTTCTTGAGCTTCTAGAGGGCTCAATTCCTATCCGATTTGGCTGAAATTTTGCAAGACGTATTTTATTCTTACTATCAACAACTGTTTCAAATAAGGTTCAAATCGGTTCATAACCTGATATAGCTGCTATATAAAGCGATCTGGGATCTTGACTTCTTGAGCTTCTAGAGGTCGCAATTATTATCCGATTTGCCTGAAATTGTGTACGACGGATTCTCTTATGACCATCAACATACGTGTTTATTATGGTCTGAATCGGTCTATAGCCCGATACAGCTCCCATATAAATCGATCTCTCTATTTTACTTCTTGAGCCGCCAAAGGGCGCAATTCTTATTCGAATTGGCTGACATTTTACACAGGTCTCCAACATTTTATTTAATTGTGGTCCAAACCGGACCATATCTTGATATCTCTCTAATAGCAGAGCAAATCTTTTCTTATATCATTTTTATACCCTCCACCATAGGATGGAGGGTATACTAATTTCGTCATTCTGATTGTAACTAATCGAAATATTCGTCTGAGACCCCATAAAGTATAAATATTCTTGATCGTCGTGAAATTTTATGTCGATCTAGCCATGTCCGTCCGTCTGTCCGTCCGTCCGTCCGTCCGTCTGTCTGTCGAAAGCACGCTAAGTTCCGAAGGAGTAAAGCTAGCCGCTTGAAATTTTACACAAATACTTCTTATTAGTGTAGGTCGGTTGGTATTGAAAATGGGCCATATCGGTCCATGTTTTGATATAGCTGCCATATAAACCGATCTTGGGTCTTGACTTCTTGAGTCTCTAGAGTGCGCAATTCTTATCCGATTTAAATGAAATTTTGCACGACGTGTTTTGTTATGATATCCAACAACTGTGCCAAGTATGGTTCAAATCGGTCCATAACCTGATATAGCTGCCATATAAACCGATCTTGGGTCTTGACTTCTTGAGCCTCTAGAGGGCGCAATTATTATCCGATTGGAATGAAATTTTGCACGACGTGTTTCGTTATTATATCCAACTACTGTGCCAAGTATGGTTCAAATCGGCTCATAACCTGATATAGCTGCCATATAAACCGATCTGGGGTCTTGACTTCTTGAGCCTCTAGAGTGCGCAATTCTTATCCGATTGGAATGAAATTTTGCACGACGTGTTTTGTTACGATATCGATGGGATCTTGACTTTTGCCTAAGAAGAGATGCCGGGAAAAGAACTCGACAAATGAGATCCATGGTGGAGGGTATATAAGATTCGGTCCGGCCGAACTTAACACGATTTTACTTGTTAAAGACTGTAGCGTGATTTCAACAGACAGACGCACGGACATATTTAGATCGTCTTAGATTTTTACGCTGATCAAGAATACATATACTTTATAGAGTCGGAAATGGATATTTCGATGTGTTGCAAACGGAATGACAAAATGAATATACCCCCATCCTTCGGTGGTGGGTATAAAAATCTTGAATATAATTCTAGAACTTTCGAACGGAGTGATATGTAGACAAAGCATAATACTCGTGTAGCTAATGTTGAGGTGTTTTCCAATAAGGCTGATCCATGAGACTTGAAATTTGGTCACCTCGAGTATGCCAAATTTTCAATTGCTTGGTTCTTTTAAAAGGTAGAACTCGCAATACCCTACAAATAACTTACTGACTCTGGAATATCCGTAGTTGGGTTATTGGTCATTCAATAGTGTTTTGTAAATTAAAGTCAAGGTTTCGATAGTAGTTTGAAATTGTTGAACTTTTTTCAACCCGATTACAAACTTTAATACACCGTTGGAAAGGTTTCAAAATTCTACATATAGTGTATAACTTAAGAGACCACCGAAGCGCAGAGATTAGCATGTCCGCTTATGACGATGAACGCCTGGGTTCGAATCCTGGTGAGAACATCAAAAAAAGATTTTCAGTTGTGGTTATCCCCTTCTAATGCTGACGACATTTGTAAGATGCTGTGCCATTTGGTATGGCAGCCGTGGCAGCACTGCGGCACGCCGTTTGGATGAAGACCTTTATCATTGATATGCGAGAAGTTTGCCTGGTCCTTAATGGAATGTTCTTTAAAAAATTTAAATTTGCATATCTTAAAGAGGACTAAATGTAGGTGCTATTAATGCTGTACTAGTCCAATTTTTATTTATAAAGGCCGGAACTTTAAGCTCCGACTTGTGTGGTGTTCATTGTTATCACAGGAAGCTTAGCTGAAAGCTACCGGGCGCATCCACAGATTGCGGATAGTAAATGCGGCCGCGGGCACTCAGCGATTTCGGGAGGTGAGCCTCAGTGAGGGGTCAGGTGGCACAGGCTCTTTTTTTAAATACTGAGTGCCAATGATTCAAATTACCAATGGCCAACATCAGCGTCTGTTCCCATGTTAGGGGCGATTGGAGGCGAGCATCGGCTATTGGAGCAAGAAGCTCGCGACATCGAGGGATACACATGCGATTCCACAAAGCGCGTGCGGTTAGGGTGCTGAGCTAGTGGTTAGTTAGGTTAGATTTAAGTGCCAGTCTGCCATTAGACTCACTTAGACGTTTTCGTCCATTGTGATTCCGTAGGAATAGAAAAACGAAGATGCCTTCTAGTTCCTACCGTTGAACCATCCAGATCGCTTTAAAAAGCCCAATAACTTGCGAATGTTCACATCAGCTAAATCAGACAGGTTCTCAAAGAAATAAGAACCTAAAATGGCGCTACTTCTGACTGCTAGTGCGCGACACACACACAGAAGGTGTTCTATAGTCTTTTCTTCTTCGATATCCCTACAGCTTCTGCAAGAGTCGTTGCTGGCAACCTTCACTGTGTCAGCATGTATTCCGATTAGACAGTGACCTGTCATGACGGACACAATGATTGAGACGTCTGTTCTAGCCAATGACAGCAAAGCAGTAGACCTATTCAAGTCTAGATTAGGCCACATAGTTTTGGAATGCTCACAGCCTCCTCTTTGTGACCATCTATCATTCGTTGTTCTTCGAGCTTGCTCCTGAAAATATAGCTTACTTGTCGCTAGAGGCATACCCACAGATTCCAGTATCCCTGGAATGTGTAGGGTAGTTCCTAACTTCGCAAACTCGTCCGCTTTACAATTCCCTGGGACATCTCTGTGGCCCAGCACCCAGAATTTTGAATTTTGAATTGTTCTGCCATCTCGTTGAGAGACCTGCGACAGTCGAGGGCGGTTTTTGTGTTCAGAGATTTAATGGCTGCCTGAGAAGATATTTATGCCAATCGTCCTAATGACATTATATCTTAGCCATTCCACCACTTCCTTTATTGCAAGGAAGTCCTTGATACACTTGATACACACTGCAGTGGTCGGGTAACCTTTTCGATATGACCAGTTTAAAATCTTTAGAGTACACCCCAAAGCCGCCTGGTCGTTGAGTTTGGAACCATCGGTATAGAAATCTGTGCAACATCTGTTACCAGGGATATCGTAGTTAAAATTGGTTCTATCAGAAATAGTCATACAGTACTTTTTATCAAAAAGCGGCTCAGGTAGGGTGTAATCCACAATACCTGAAATATCGGATATTGTATCAAGGAAAACACAGTGTCCGTAGCCGCCATATGACTAATGAGAAAGCTCCCTTAGCCTCACGGCAGTGGTCGCTGCAAGTTGTGTAGCCACAATGTCCAGAGGCATAAGATGTAGCATTAAATTCAGTGCATCAGATGGTTTCGTCCTCAGTGCGGCTGTCATGCACAAACAAGTCATCCTTTACATCCGGTTAAGTATTGAGCATTAGGTGGACTTTTGAAGCGCCGTCCACCAGACAACATCACCTAATAGCATTATAGGTCTGACAACTGCAGTATAAGCCCCCAACTTTTGCCAATGGCTCTCTTGCAGGGGTATAGGGCAAGAGTGGCCTTGTTTGCCCTTTCTAAAATGTTGGATTTGTAGTCCATTTTCCTATCCAGCAAAACACCCAGGTAATTTGCGCTTTCTGTAAATTAAACACTTTCTCCTCCTAAGGAGACAGGTTCCAATATATGCAAGATGTATCTCCTGCTGAAAAGAACTACTTCTGTCTTGCACGGATTTATACCTAGACCACTTTCGGTAGCCCACTTCGTTGTTGCACATAGAGCTTAAAGTGCTGGGAAACTTTTCCCTAACCGCAATTGCCATGTCATCAGCATACGATACCACTTTTACACCTTTTTCTTCCAGAGACAATAATACATTGTTATGGTTATATTCCAAAGTATAGGAGACAGTACACCGCCTTGAGGTGTTCCTCTGCTGACCCATCTTTTTAGATCCACAGATCCCAAGCCAGCCGTAATGCACCTTTTAGTAAGTAAGTTGTTAACAAACTTTCTTGCGGTAGAGTTGATGCCTAGAAACTCCAACTCCTTTATGTTTGACGTTGGTTTTATATTATTGAAAACACCCTCAATATCAAGAAATGCTACCATTGTACATTCGTTGAAAGCGATAGCACCCTCCATATAGCCGACTAGGTCGTGAACGGCAGTTTTAGATGAGTTGCCTTTACTATATGCATGCTGCTGCCACGACAACGATCTCCAGGGTTCTTTCGTCCGACGAATGCATACCGACGTGTTTCCTCACTAGACATTGTCCATACATTCTCTGACTTCTTGATATACCCCACCGTAATAGATCTCGAGGACAGAATCTTCCTTAGCCTAGACGCCTCAGATGTATCCTCTACGGAGCTGCAGAATTCTACCCAGGATTTGTTCAGAGCCTTTCTAAGCTCGCCCTTATATTTTCTTAACTCAGCTTTATGTCCCAATCGTGTGATGCTCTTGTTGCTTTTGCTCTGTTGAAGAGTTTTCTGCAGTCTTTCCTTAGACCAACGAGCTCTGGGGTCCACCATGGCGGTCGTTGTTTGCCCCATGTCTTGGCACTAGGGCATGCTGATACAAGCGAGTCATTCAGGGCCTTCGTGATCTGCTTGACCACTATGTCTATATCCTTCCTTTTCTAGTCTAGAAGAATTTGTGCCGAAATTTATCCCAATCCGCCTTTCTTCTGTTTAGCCGAGGGACCACTACTTCAGTATTTTTTCTAAGGCTAAAACTAATACAACGATGATCAGAGAAGCTGTGGCCATCCAACACTTCCAATTCGTACATTCTTCCACTTACATCTTCCGATACAAAGCTTATATCTAGTACCTACTGCTTGTTCCTGCCAATAAAGGTCGGTTTATTCCCTTTATTACAAATTGCCAGATTGCAACTTATAATATACTAGCTGACCCGGGCCCGCTCCGCTGCACCTTCTTTTACTTTATATGTAACAAAAGTTTCCTTGGAATATTTATTGTCGACAATTAAAGAGCTTTTAGTGACTTAACATGCTATGAAAAAAGTATATCGCTCGACAAACAGTTTAACAATATAAATTCCTTTATCTGAATCCCATATGATCTTTATTGGTCTACAATTTTAAGTTTGGATGTAAAGTGTACTCCATTCTTAAAATACTTTATTTCAGCCCGATATTCTCATGATGTCTGATTTAGGGGTGTTTTCGTAGGTGAGACACTTGGCCCTGAAAAAATATCAGCATAGTGCTCTTCTCTCAAATACCATTTATTTAAACCTCATATTGACATTGATTTAGGGGAGTTTACAGGATGAGGAGTCCCCCAAACACATGGCCACAAATAGGTTATCAAATTTGTTTTCTAATGCCTTCCATTTGAGCCACATATTGGCATGGTCAAAAAATGTTTACCCTTTGGGGGTGTTTTGGGGATGGGGTGATGCCCTAGATACATGCTCCTACATTTGGATATCAAATTCGTATTCTACTCCCAAATTCCTTTATTTGATGGTCAGTAAAAAATTGTTGTTTGTGGGGTATTTTGGGAAAGGGGTAGACCTCCAGAAAATTTGTTCCGAAAATGGGTATCAATTCTTGTTCTATCGCTCAATACCTTTCATTAAGCTCCATATTGACATGCCTCTAAAAACCCTTTTATTTAAGCCTCATATTGCAATAGTCAGCAAATACTTCCAATTTGGGTGATATCAGATTCGTGCTTTACTCCCAAAGACCTTTCATTTGAGCCTCATATTGCCATCGTCGTAAATTTGTCCCCTTTGGAGGATGTTTTGAGAAGATCCCATATTTGGACATCAGATTCGAATTCTACATTCAAATACCTTTTTTCTTAAGCCCCATATTCCCATGGTCAGTAAATAAGTCCTGTTTGGGGGGTGTTTCGGGGAAGGGGTGGACTTCCAGAAACGTGGTCCCACATATGGATATTAGATGCGTATTGTATTCGCAAATACCTTTCATTTGAATCCCATATTGCCATGGTCGGTAAATATGTCCGATTTAGGGGCGTTTTCGGGGTTGGGGTGGTCCCCCTAACACTAGGTCCGACAATTGGATATCAGATACGTTTTCTAATCTTAAATATCTTTCATTTGAGTTTCATATTGTCGTGATTGGTCTAAATATATCTTTGGTAGGTTTAAGGGTGAGGCGGCCTCCCTTGGTACCCCATCCGAAATTTGGATACCAAATTATTATTTTTAGGGTACTATATGAGAGCACAAAAATTTCGCTTAAATCGCAGCACCCATCTCCGAGATCTGGTGTTTCTGAAAATTAGGGAAAGGGGGAGGTTAGATTAGGTTTGACGGTTAGAGCTTTGTTTTTCGTTGCGAGTCTTTCACTTTTGCGTGGAACCGATGAAACGTCTTGATTATCTACAAAATCAATTGCTGCAGGAACATCATCAATATGTTCGCTTTGAACTTCTTCAGATTCCCCCACTTCATGCGCATATTCTAGGATTGATGAGAACGACCCAAAATCACCTTGATTATCACGTTGATATTCAAGTGTACCCCCACTTGAATCGTATATAGGGGAATTTTCTTGCTTTGGATTTTGTTATCTTTGTTCTTATAATGAAAATCGGTCTCGTGAAATATAACGTCTCGGCATGCATAAACTTGTTTTCGATTAAAACTATAAACATGATATCCTTTTGACGTACTAGAGTAGCCGACAAATACACACTTTTCCGATTTTGCATTAAGTTTACGACGTTTTTGTTTAGGGATATGACACATGGCTGTAACATTTTGTGTGGTGATCGGTTTATGACATGGCTTGCACAATTCACTGCTTCCGCCCAGAAAGATATCGGCATACCACCTTCATACAACATTGCACGAGCTTTTTCCATCAAATTCCGGTTCATGAAAGCTGCGAACATTGTACTATTTTTACTTGTGGACTTCTTTTCCTTTGGCTTTGACGGGCAATCGGATGCAAAATGGCCAATACCATCACAATTGAAGCAGCGTGACATTCCTTTCTTGTCTTGTTTTGGACCATTTTTCTTCACATACTTGCCTCCAGTAAATTTTCCTTTCTTCGAAAATAACGCAGTATTTGAGGGCGAAGGTTTAAATTTAACGTCCTGTAACGACCAGTGCTACCATTAATCATAATAATTGGCTGGTATTCAACAGGGAGTCATTTCAGTAACAAACTTCCAATCTATTCGTCATTAACACAGAATCCATGGTCGTTAAATTTTTTTTGCCGTGGTTATAATTTGATTTACATAGTCTTCCACTGAAGAACATTCCTCCAATTGTACAGAACATAATTTTTGTAACAAACCAATTCTTCTGTCCAATCCAGTGTCTTTAAATAGATTCTTAAGGGCCTTCCAAACTTCAGCCGCTGTCTTGCAATCACGGACATGTACATACAGACTCTTGTCAATTGCCAAAATGATTTTGCACCTAGGTTTTTGGTCCTTTTCAGTATCAACTGCAGACACGTTACTTACAGGCTCTATGCATGACCATGAATCTTCCAGTTCTAGTTGCGTCTTCATGGCGAAACTCCAAGTCGACCAGTTTTCCGAGCCGACCAGCTTCTCCATTTGCTGATTTGCTCCAAGCGAATTCGTTTCTGCACACATTACTTGATTTTCAATATTTCCAATGATTTAGTTCGGCACTCAATTCACAATTCAGTTATGGTCTGGGCTCATAACCTTTTAGCTGAGCAAAAATAGAAAAACGTTGAATTTTAACTCAGTTTAATGTATTGACAGAGTTTACGAAGACTAAAAATAAAAAGACAAATTCAATTCTCATGGCCTACATGTTTTTGTTCGTACAAGTATAATTTACAAAGAGTTTATTTCAACAATTATCCTATTTTATTATAAACTTACTGTATCTATATTAATGTCCAAGTATGGGCCAATTTGAATCATTTTCGGTTCAGGTACCGAGAAGTGTATATAAGTCACAGTTTCAAACTTCAAGGAGATCAGGTTATATATGAGGATTTTATGGCCTAAGATTCCAGATCTGGTCTGATATGGACCATACGCGGTTGGGATATCGGGTGACCTAGTGCAAATACATGTTCCAAAATTATATTAAAGTATGGTCCGATCTGGATCAAATTTGGTTCGGACAACGGAAATGGGAAAATACGGCTTTTTATGTGCTAACTCTAAATTGGTGTATCGGTCTGTATGGCAGCTGTATCTCAATATAGTTTAATCTGGACCAAACTCTTTGCGGTCGTCGACAGGATGTCATTGTTCTAAATTTCAACAAATTCGGGAGATAAACTCACACTTAAATTGGTACGTCGGTCAATTTGGCAGTTGTATCTAATTATGGCCCGACGTGGACTATTTTCGGCTTGGATATAGGGGGCCTCAGTACAACTCGCAATTTATAATTTCAACGAAATCGGATAATAAATACGGCTTTTAAGGGCTTAAGACCCTAAACCGGGAGATCGGTCTATATAGCAGCTATAAGTAAATATGATCCGATTTTGCTCTTTCAAGAACTTAAACTGCGTGTGAACAAAATACGAATATTTGTCAAACTTTATCTCAGTATCTCAATTGAAGGCTACAACGTGATTACAACAGACGGACAGGTACACAGACATTGTAAAATCATCTTGGAATTTTACGACGGTCCAGAATATATATATTTTGTTGGGTCAGAAATGGATATTTCGATATGTTGCAAAGGGAATGACTAAAGGAATATACCTTCTTTCCTATGGTGATGGATATAAAAATCCATGGAATTTGTCGTCTGATCCTTTTTAGTTTCTGCCTACAAAAAGAATTTGACAAGTACGATCAATGGTGGATGGTGTACAAGATTCGGCCATACCGCACTTAGTTCGTTTTCACTTGTTTTGACTTTAAGACGAAATTTTTTAAAATTGGAACAAATTTGTTCTCTAATATGTTTTCGATAACGATTTGACAAAACCTAACTCTAAAGTTATCTCATGTTAATTTAATCATTTTAGATTCTTATAATCCAAATCCAAAGATTTAAAGATTTTTATTTTGTCGGAGCGGATTTTGAGATTGAAAATCACTGCGCTGCGGGTTCAATAAATTTCGCTCCCACTCCGGCAAAAATTGGCCTGCTCCACTCCGCTCCGAATCCCTGATTATAACCCAAAACTGTCATTTGTTTTGTCGAGCCCTCAGAGGTCTTAATAGTGATCCGACTTGGATAGAATTTGGTAAACGAGTGACATTAACGTCTTTGATTACCCATATGTAATACGGCCCGAAATAGTCCACAAAGAAATGTATCTGCCATATAAGCACATATTCTAATTTTTCCTTTGAACCTCATAAATGTCACAATTTCTACCTAATTGTTAAGAAATTTTGTATTCAAAGCACTTCTATGCCTTCCAATACCCATACTAAATACGGCTCTGATGGCTCCATAATTAAATAAAGCTTCCGTTCGAGCCAGTATCCGCCTTTGCTTCTAAAGGCCAAGAACTAAATAAAATAATGGTATATTATTAAACGGCCAAGGGCGAATGAATTTTAATGAGATTGGCATTTATCGAAATATAGTTTTCCAGGGAAGCGACGAATATATATGAAAATTAATTTTCCTTAAAGAAAAGCCAATAAAATGAGGTATTTTCAATAAAAAAAGAAAAAGAATTAACACAGCAAATTGTTATTGCATTTTTGCTTTAGCAAAAGCCATGGGTAGAGTATTAGTGGTGAGAATGAGAGAAACAACTTGTAGATGTGCGAGAGAAAGAGTATCACTATTTATAGTAGATGAGGGTGTTGTTGGGGTGTGATGTGCGTGGCCCTAGACAGAAAAAATTATAAACATGGTTCAATTATGAAATTTGTACATTAAATAAAACACGTAAAATGGCGTTAAGTTCGGCCGGGCCGAACAGGAACCGGGCAGCTATATAGAAATATGTTCCGATTTGGACCAAATACTAATAAGTACAAGTCAGTGTTCAATTGTGTATAACAAAATTTTGGTCCGATCTGGACCATACACGACGCGGATGTCGGAAGGCCTAACATAAGCCAATGTGTCGAATTTCAATGAAATCGGACTATAAATGGGGCCAAGATTTTAAATCGAGATATCGGTCGAAATGGCAGCTATATCCAAATCCAGACCGATATGGGCCAAGTTGCAGAAAAATGTCGAAGAGCCTAATACAACACACTGCCCAAATTTCGGCTAAATCGGACAACAAATGCGCCTTTTATGGTCCCAAAACCTTAAATCGAGAGATCGGTCTATATGACAGCTATATCCAAATCTGGACCGATCTGTGCCATATTGCAAAGGTATGTCCAGAGGCTTAACTTAACTCACTTTCCCAAATTTCTGCGACATCGGACAATAAATGCGCCTTTTATGGGTCTAATACCTTAAATCGAGAGATCGGTCTATATAGCAGCTATATCCAAATCTGAACCAATCTGAGTGAAATGGAAGAAGGATGTCGAAGGGCCTAACAAAACTCATTGTCCCAAATTGCGGCGACATCGGACAATAAATGCGACTTTTTATGGCCCCAAAACCTAAAACCGAGAGATCGGTCTAGATGGCAGCTATATCCAAATCTGGACCGATCTGTGCTATAATGCAGAAGTATGTCAAGGGGCTTAACTAAACTCCCAAATTTCGGCGACATCGGACAATAAATGCGCCTTTTATGCGCCTAACATCCTAAATCCGTCTATATGGTAGCTATATTCAAATCTGCACCGATCTGAGCCAAATTGACGAAGGATGTCGAAGGGCGTAACACAACTTACTGTCCCAAATTTCACCAATATCGTATAATTAATGTGGCTTTTACGGGCCTAAGACTCTAAATCGGAGGATCAGTCTATGCGGCAGCTTTATCCAAATCTGGACCGATCTGGTCCAAACTGACGAAGGATATCGGTAGGCCCTACACAACTCACTGTCCCAAATTTCAGCAATATCGGATAATAAATGTGGCGGGCCTAAGACCCTAAATCGGAGGATCGGTCTATATGGCAGTTATTCCAAATCTGGACCGATCTGGGCCGAAGTGACGAAGTATGTCGGTGGGTCTAACACAACTCACTGTCCCAAATTTCAGCAAAATCGGATAATAAATGTGGTTTTTATTGGCCTAAGACCATAAATCGGCGGATCGGTCTATATGGGGTCTATATCAAGATATAGTCGGATATAGCCCATCTTCGAACTTAACCTTCTTATGGACAACAAAGAATCTGTGCAAAGTTTCAGCTCAATATCTCTTTTTTTAAAGACTGTGGCGTGATTTCAACAGACAGACGGACGGATATGTCAAGATCGTCTTAGATTTTTACGCTGATCAGGAATATATATACTTTGTAGGGACGGAAGTGGATATTTCGATGTGTTGCAAACGGAATGACAAAATGAATATACCCCCATCCTTCGGTGGTGGGTATAACAAACACAAATTCTATTTTATATATAAGAAGAAGATATATATAAGACTAGCTGAACCCGGCCCGCTTCGATGCGGTTCCCTTTACACCATATGAATTATAATATTCTTTTCAATTACTCTTCTTTGCATTCACTAAGTTACGTATATATTTTGGGGCCATGCTTTGATAGAACTTTTATACTATTGTGGAAGTTTTTCCCAGGGTAGGAGGGTTAAAAAAAATAACGAAAACAGTTCCTTTATTTTATTTATTCGAAGGACAAACAATTGTCAAAACAGTAGTGAAAAGCATATGATCAATTTTGAACACACTGTCCTGTACCTCTCCTGTACTTCTTTTTCAAGATTCGGGTTTGTTTGGCTATATTTGTTGTTGGTGATGCTCGCGGTTGATTCCCATCATTTTTTCTATTTTAAAATTCAATCCAATTTCCACTTTTGTCGGCCTATCTAATGTCACCGTTGCGCATGTGTAAGCAAAAGCATCTTCGGCGTACCCATGCCAAAAATATCAGAAAAAATTTTGAGCATTGGATATTCCTTCAACAATAGTTGCGACAATAATCACTATCCATTTAAGACTTCAGTACAAGAACTTTCGGTCTAGACCACTAAATTTGTTTTTCTTTTTATACCCTCCATCATAAACAAATTTCGTCATTCCGTTTGCAAGACATCGAAATATTCATCTGAGACCCAAGAAAGTATATATTGTATGTATATTTTTGATCCTCTTGACATTCGAAGTCGATTTAGCCATATCAGTCCGTCCATCTGTCGAAAGCATGCTAACTTTCGAAGGGATTAGGCTAGGCGCATGAAATTTTGCGCAAATACTTCCTATTAGTGTAAGTCAGTTGGGATTTTAAATGGGTCATATTGGTCTATGTTTTAATGTAGCTGCCATATAAACCGATTTTGGATCTTGACCTCTTGAGCATCTAAACGCCGCAATTCTTATTCGATTTGTCTCAAATTTTGTTATGACTTCCAACATCTGTGCTAAGTATGGTTTTAACCGGGTTAAAACTTGATATAGCTCCCATATAAACTGATCTCCTAATTTGACTGCGCAATTCTTATGCGATTTGGCTTAACATTATTTTAACGACTTCTCCTATGACCTTCCACATACGTGTCAAATATGGTCTGATTGGGTCCATAACCTGATATAGCTCCCATATGAACCGATCTCAGGATTTTAATTCTTAAGCCACTGTAGGGCGCAATTCTTATCCAATTTTTGCTGACATTTTGCACAACGACATCCACTGTGGTCTCCAACAGCCAAACCAAGCATGGTCCGAATTGGTTGATAACTTGAAATAGCATTGCCATTTTTATCCATTATCTTTTGTTTGTCTATAAAGAGATATCGGGCAATATAATGACAAACGAGATCCACGGTAGAGGGAACATAAGATTCGACCCGGGCGAACTTAACACGCTTTTATTTGCTGTCACTCGATTCGTTCGCCAAGTCATTGAAAATAACTATTTTCCCTTTATAAAAACAGCTGATTTCGATGATTTGGCGAACGAATCGAATGACAAAACGAAACAAGTAAAAAGGTGTTAAGTTCGGCCCGGCCGAACTTTGGATACCCACCACCTCAGGTATATATGTAAACTACCTTTCATCAACATTCTGTGAAAATTGCATACCTTATGTCCCATAGCAGATATATCGAAATATGTTCCGATTTGGACCAAATACTAATAAGTACAAGTCATTGTTCAATTGTGTATAACAAAATATTGGTCTTTTTTGTAGCACGGATGTCAGAAAGCCTAACATAAGTCACTGACTGTTTCAAATCACTGTTTCAAATTTTGGCAAAATCGGATAATAAATGTGGCTTTTATGGGCCTAAGATCCTAAATCGGAGGATCGGTCTATATGGCAGCTATATCCAAATCTGGAACGATCTGGGCATAATTGACGAAGGATGTCGAAGGGCCTAACACAACTCACTGTCTCAAATTTCAGCAAAATCGGATAATAAATGTGACTTTTATGGGCCTAAGACCCTAAATCGGAGGATCGGTCTATATGGCAGCTATATGGAGCAAAGTTTCACCTCAATATCTCTATTTTTAAAGACTAGCGTGATTTCAACAGACAGACGGACGGACATGTCTAGATCGTCTTAGAGTTTTACGCTGATCAAGAATATATATACTTTATAGTGTCGGAAATGGATATTTCGATGTGTTGCAAAATTAATATACCCCTATCCGTGGATGGTGGGTATAAAAAATGTGTGCTTATCGTCACGCCACTTGGGCTCTACTATAAAAAGCAGGTTTCTTACCTTTGAGCAAAATTTTCAATCAAACCCGCTCCACTGAGCTTTCACTTTCAAGACGTAGAAAAATGTCACCTCTGTAACGTAACCTACTCTCCAATAGCTCTGATTCTGTGTACGTTCGTTGAGCCTTCCCTAACAGTTTAACAGAAACTTTCATATTCGCACTCTACTAAATAAATTTTTATCATTTTCATTTTTATTTATTTTGGCAAAGATAGCCACTTAAACTACCTGAAACACCTATTTTTAAGGTTTGCAGCCGTTCCTATCACACTGAATGTCATTACTTTGGGGGTATGGCGGCAGTGTCCTGTTAGGTCATTATAATTGATCAAAGCAGAATAAAGATATCATTTTCGCAGTCCACAACCTTATACTTTGAATTTAACTCCATATTGTCATTATTGGTGTATACAGCCGTTTGGTGGGGGCGCCTCATTCCGTCTGCCACTTGAGCACAAATTTTAATGACGAACTCCACTTAAAAATATCTATCACTTGATCCCCCATAGTTTCAATGAGTCTAATAAACTATTGGAGGCGACTTTAAGAGGTAAAGCACCACCTAGATTTTTGGACACAAAGTTCAATGGCATATTCGTAATCTGCTACCAAATACATTTCATTTGAGTCTTATATACAATAGCAATGATCGAGTAAAATTCCCACTTGGGAGGCCTCTTGGGGGTGGGTCGAACCTCAAATAATGAGAAATAATTTTTATGTCATATTCGTAATCTTCTCCCGAATACCTTTCATTTGAGTCCCATGTCCTGATCGTCAAATAAACCTATTTTAAGGGTTTTTGGGCGGTCTCCCAGGTACTTGGACCCAAATTTTGATATACAAATTCATGTCGGAGTATAGGGGGTCCCCCACCCCAACAAAAACGCCTAAAAAGGGCACATTAACCAATCACGGATATATGGGATTCGGTTTGTTTGTTCCATATAGACTGAAAAACGGCAAAACCGATTTTCTCGAAATTTTCGCATATTGTGTAGGTTTGTCTGGAAGGAAACATGGGCTGCATAATTTTTCGGTATCGGAAGGGGGACGGATCCTCCCCCTTATGCCAAACACACAACCCAAAATCGAAAGGGGACCGATCGGGACAATATAGGTATCAAATGAAAGGTATTGGAGAGTAGCTCATTTTAATATGGGGCTCAAATGAAAGGTTTTCGGGAGTAGATTTCGAATCTGGCATACAATATCAGATCGAAGTATACGGGGTCACGCCAACCCTCAAAAACGCCATTAGACCCATTATGACTACATGATACTTGGCTGAACAGATTTTCTTAAAATTTTCATAGATTTTGTACGTTTGTCTATCGGGTGAATGATAGACAAACCCCAAAAACGCCACCCATATCTGAAAGTGGTCCGATGGGCACAATAAGGGTATCAAATGAAAGGTATTGGAGACCAGAAATCGAATATGGTATTAAAATTTAGGTCCAAGTACCCAGCGGGCCCCCAACCCCAAAACTCCTCTAAGCAGATATATTCGACGTTCATGTCAATATGGTCAATATATCAAATGAAAAGTATTAGGCAGTAGATTGAAAATATGGCATAAAACATTAGGTCCAATTAATGGTCCATTAAGAGGGGATAAACACCAATTTGTCCGATGTTCTCGCCGGGATTCGAACGCGTTCAGCGTCATAGGCTACAATGGCACGAATTCGACATCCGCATTCAGGGCGAAGTGTCCCCACCCTAAAAAGATATAAGAGAGTTAAAAAAGACGCAGCGGTGCGGGGTCCGGTTCGGCTAGTGCTAAATATAGAAGAACTCTACTCAATAACAATCGTCAATCGTCAAAAAATTCATGGAAGATGTCAATTTGGCGAAACAATTGGGCCATAACAGAAAAACAAGAAGGAGATCGGAAGGAAAATACATTGTGCCCAATTATAAAAACGATTACGGAAAAAACTCACTATATGTCACCCCGCCCACTATACTTTATGAATTACCGAAGGAACTGATAGAAGATAAAAACAATTAAAAGCGTGCTAATTTCGGCCGGGCCGAATCTTATGTACCCTTCACCATGGATCGCATTTGCAGAGTTCTTTTCCCGGCATCTCTTCTTAGACACAAAAAAAGGATAAAAGAAAAGATTTGCTCTGCCATTGCAGCGATATCAAGATATGGTCCGGTTTGGACCACAATTAAATAATATGTTGGAGACCTGTGTAAAATGTCAGCCAATTCGAATAAGAATTGCGTCCTTTGGGGGCTCAAGAAGTAAAATAGAGACATCGATTTAGTTGGGAGCTGTTTTAGGTTATAGACCGATTCAGACCATAAAAAACGTATTTTGATGGTCATGAGAGGACCCGCCGTACAAAACTTGAGGCAAATCGGATAATAATTGTGACCTCTAGAGGCTCAAGAAGTCAAGATCCCAGATCGGTTTATATGGCAGCTATATAAGGATATGCATCGATTTCACCCGTTCTTTGCATAGTTCTTGGAAATCATAGCAAAACACCTCATGAAAAAATTCATTCCAATCGGATAAGAATTGCGTCCTCTAGTGGCTCAATAAGTTCAGATTCAAGATCTGTTTATATGGTAGCTATATCAGGTTATGAACCGGTTTGAACCATACTTGGTACATTTATTGGAAGTCATGACGAAACATGTCGTGCAAGATTTCAGCCAAATCGGATAGAAATTGCGCCCTCTAGAAGCTCAAGAAGTCAAGACCCAAGATCGGTTTATATGGCAGCTATATCAAAACATGGACCGATGGGGGGCATACTAATTTCGTCATTCTGTTTGTAACTACTCGAAATATTCGACTGAGACCCCATAAAGTATATATATTCTTGATCGTCGCGACATTTTATGTCGATCTAGCCATGTCCGTCCGTCTGTCCGTCCGTCTGTCTGTCGAAAGCACGCTAACTTCCGAAGGTGTAAAGCTAGCCGCTTGAAATTTTGCACAAATACTTGTTATTATTGTAGGTCGGTTGGTATTGTAAATGGGCCATATCGGTCGATGTTTTGATATAGCTACCATACAAACCGATCTTGGGTCTTGACTTCTTGAGCTTCTAGAGTTCGCAATTCCTATCCGATTGGAACGAAATTTTGCACGACGTGTTTTGTTATGATATCCAACAACTGTGCCAAGTATGGCTCAAATCGGTCCATAACCTGATTTAGCTGCCATATAAACCGATATTGGGTCTTGACTTCTTGAGCCTCTAGAGTGCGCAATTCTTATCCGATTGGAATGGAGTTTTGCACGACGTGTTTTGTTATGATATCCAACAACTGTGCCGGGTATGGTTGAAATCGGTCCATAACCTGATATAGCTGCCATATAAACCGATCTTGGGTCTTGACTTCTTGAGGCTCTAAAGTGCGCAATTCTTATCCGATTGGAACGAAATTTTGCACGACGTGTTTTGTTACGATATCCAACACCTGCGCCAAGTATGGTTCAAATCGGTCCATAACCTGATATAGCTGCCATATAAACCGATCTTGGGTTTTGACTTCTTGAGCCTATAGAGTGCGCAATTTTTATCCGATTGGAATGAAATTTTGCACGACGTGGTTTGTTATGATATCCAATAACTGTGCCAAGTATGGCTCAAATCGGTCCATAACCTAATATAGCTGCAATATAAACCGATCTTGGGTCTTGACTTCTTGAGCCTCTAGAGTGCGCAATTCTTATCCGATTGGAATGGAATTTTGCACGACGTGTTTTGTTATGATATCCAACAACTGTGCCAAGTATGGTTCAAATCGGTCCATAACCTGATGTAGCTGCCATATAAACCGATCTTGGGTCTTGACTTCTTGAGGCTCTAGAGTGCGCAATTCTTATCTGTTTGGAATGGAATTTTGCATGACATGTTTTGTTATGATATCCAATAACTGTGCCAAGTATGGTTTAAATCGGTTCATAACCTGATATAGCTGCCATATACACCGATCTTGGGTCTTGACTTCTTGAACCTCTAGAAGGCGCAAATCTTATCCGATTGGATTGAAATTTTGCACGACGTATTTTGTTATGATATCCAACAATTGTGCCAAGTATGGTTCAAATCGGTTCATAATCTGGTATAGCTGTCATGTAAACCGATATTGGGTCTTGAGCCTCTAGAGGGCGCAATTATCGTCCGATTTAACTAAAATTTTGCACGTAGTGTTTTGGTATTACTTTCAACAACTGTGCTAAGTATGATTCAAATCGGTTCATAATCTGGTATAGGTGTCATATAAACCGATCTTGGATCTTGAATTCTTGAGCCAAGTGATGGCGCAATTCTCATCCGATTTGGCTGAAATTTTGCATGAGGAATTTTGTTATGACTTCCAATAACTATGCTAAGTGTGGCGTAAATCGATATAGAACCGATCTGGGATCTTGACTTCTCGAACCTCTAGAGGGCGCAATTCTCAACCGATTTGGCTGAAATTTTGTACAAGGCTGAATCGATCAATAGCTTGAAACAGCTCCCATATAAACCTATCTCCCGATTTTGCTTCTTGAGCCCTTACAAGGCGCAATTCTTATCCGAATGAACTGAAATATTACACAATGACTTCTACAATGTCAATCAGCATTCAATTATGGTCCGAATCGGACTATAACTTGATATAGCTCCAATAGGATAACAGTTCTTATTCAATATTCTATGTTTGTCTAAAAAGAGATATCGCGCATAGAACTCGACAAATGCGATCAATGGTGGAGGGTATATAAGATTCGGCCCGGCCGAACATAGCACGCTTTTACTTGTTAATTTTATACTGGAGCTATATCAAGTTATGGTCCGATTCGGACCATATTTGATTTGAATATTGAATGCCATAGTAGAAGTCATTGTGTAAAATTTTAGCCAATTCGGATAAGAGCTGCGCCATCTAGTGGCTTCAGAAGTCAAGACTCCAGATCGGTTAAAATGGCAGCTATATCAGGTTATTGATCGATTTGAACCATATTTGACACAGTTGTGAAAGCCGTAACCTAACACTTCATGCAAAATCGGAAAGGAATTGCGCCCTCTAGACGCTCAAGAAGTCAAGACCCCAGATAGGTTTATACGACAGCTATATCAGCCAAATCGGACAAGAATTGTGTCCTCTGGAGGCTCAAGAAGTCAAAATCCAACAATTGTTTAAATGGCAGCTATATCAAAACATGATGACTTGTTTGAACTTGTTTGTTGAGTGGAGCGGACGTATTTTTATTTCACTCCGCAAGAATTTTGCTCTAACTATTTATTTTTGGAAGAAAAGTTTAAGTCACTCAAGGATAGCTGCGATAGAGATATCCATTAGGCGGATGATGATCTGCGTCTGTTTCCAGTGGAGCGGCATCAGTTGCGGTGGCGGTAACAGGCCGTAGCATCTAGTCTGCTACTGAAACCTCGATTGGTGGAGCGGCTGCTCTAGGCTCCACTAGCCGACAGACGACTGGTCACCAGAGGCTTTTGACGAAGACACCTGATTCGAGTCTAAAGGACAAGGCCGAACCTATTCCTTCTTCGCATGCCTATAATTTGCCTAGGCCATCGGCCTTTCCCGGTAAACTAACACGCTCTTTAAGAGGTTGGAATAACGCATCGCTCTCAGGTTTATTGAGAGGCTTGGTGAGAATGATCCTAAGACTCTCACTGATAGGGAGAGAGATTCCCTAAATTGGGCTCGGGAATTCGCTGCACAGGCTACCCAAAAGACTACATGTCTAGATTCGGAAACCGCACCGCAGTCAGCCAAAAGACTGCGGTCACCTGGAGGGCCTAAAATAACTGAGCGAACAACGTCACTAGGTACAATTTGGTGATGGCAGTTATCGACAAGGGAGAAGAACAGTGCTGCATACCTAGGAATAATTGGAGTGGGATAGTCAATGGACTGTCATCAGTATACTCCGATGTCCTTGCGGAATTTCCTGGGTCTCCTCCAGTTTGTGACGATGCAGGCTGGTATCGAGGCCGATACAGTCAAATTGCCTTCGGCGATCAACTCTCAATTGAAATGTATCTTTGTGCGCTAAAAAAGATTGATGAGATCTGGCCAGGTGCAGCACTAGATTTAGTCAAGAAGGAAGATATTCCTTCTCGACCAATGGCGCACGCTTGGATACCAAGGAATCTCTCAGATCCTGAAGCGATACTTGGAAGTCTAAGGGAATGTAATCCCAATCTTTCAACATACAACTGGAAGATTGGTAGATTGGATGAGGCTGATGGGGACCAGAGACATGCAGTATTCGTATTAAACTCCGGCTGTCTTTCAGACCTCAACAAGTCTGAAGGGGTTGTATCCTACAGATTCAACAAGTTGAAACTGAAGGTCTATGGAAGCGGTGGGGTTGGGGAATCAGGAGACGACTCAGCAGTTGTTGCTGAACACTTGCCTGATGAACTATCGACCACATCGCTAAAGTCTGGCGGATTGCAGGAGACTGAAAACCCCCTGACACAATCGAGAAAAGAGAGGATGGCATCGAAACGGGACCCGACAAGCCCTCTGTGGGGGGTCACAAAGTTGGACTGGGATCAACATGCGAGCCAGCGGGAAGCACGGAACTCGGAAAGTACTTCGACAGCAGCAGTAAAGAATCTAAGAAGAAATCGTCCACACCGCAAGTGTGGTTCCACAGCTTTGTCACCTGCCCCTGGATGCGTACGGAAGCTCATAATGACAAATTCTAACGAATCTTGTGAGGATGAACTCCTGGTGGAATCAGAAGAAGAGGATAACACAACAGTGGTGGAACTTCTGAAACCTGACTGTGGTCCGGTTTCTACAGATAAATCTCCACCATTGCAAGGCCACTTTGGCGGCACCAAAAGTCCTCCTGATGGCTGGGGAATTTGACGTGGTTCTTATCCAAGAACCATGTGTGTATGGGGGAATGGTAGGTGGACTAAAAATTCCGGGATTTAAACTTCTCAAGGGTACGGGGAATGGGAGACACAGAGCCTGTATTCTTGCAAAGGGTAGTCTAAATGTGTTTCTTCTTCCACCGCTTAACACTGAAGATTTAGTAGTAGCCAGACTTGAAATAAACATGTCTCATTATTGGCGGGCTTTCCTATATATGGCACACGATTCAGAGATGCCGCTTTCAAACCTTAAGGCGCTGGTTGAAGCTGCTTCTGTAGGGAAAAAAAACCCTCATTGTAGGAAGTGATGGTAATGCACATCACCAGATATTGGAAGTTCGGATGTAAACGAAAGGGGTGTGCTGCTTATTGAATCTTATATATAAAAATCAATTTGTGTTTGTTTGTATGTTTGTGCGTTCTTTATAGAATCAGAAACGGCTGAACAGATTTTCTTGAAATTTTCACAGATGGTGCATAATGACCTCGTGGTGAAAAAAAGGTACTACATTTTTTGATATCCGAAGGGGGGCGGACACTCCCCCTTACCCTAATTCTCAGAAACGCCAGATCTCGGAGACGGGTGGTGCGATTTAAGCGAAATTGGGTGTTCTCATATAGTACCATAAAAATAAAAATTTGGGATCCAAATTTCGGACGGGGTATCTAGGGCGGTCGTCCCACCCTGAAACCTACCAAACATAAATTTAGACCAATCACGACAATATTTGACTCAAATGAAAGCTATTTAGGATAAGACAAGTAAAAGCGTGCTAAGTTCGGCCGGGCCGAATCTTATATACCCTCCACCATGGATCGAATTTGTCGAGTTCTTTTCCCGGCATCTCTTCTAAGGCAAAAACAAATAAAAGCGTGCTAAGTTCGGCCGGGCCGAATCTTATATACCCTCCACCATGGATCGCATTTGTCGAGTTCTTTTCCCGGCATCTCTTCTTAGGCAAAAACAAGTAAAAGCGTGCTAAGTTCGGCCGGGCCGAATCTTATATACCCTCCACCATGGATCGCATTTGTCGAGTCCTTTTTCCGGCATCTCTTCTTAGGCAAAAAAAAAGGATATAAGAAAAGATTTGCTCTGCTATTAGAGCGATATCAAGATTTGGTCCGGTTTGGACCACAATTAAATTATATTATGTTGGAGACCTGTGTAAAATGTCAGCCAATTCGAATAAGAATTGCGCCCTTTGGGGCACACGAAGTAAAATAGAGAGAACGATTTATATGGGATCTGTATCGGGCTATAGACCGATTCAGACCATAATTAACACGTTTGTTGATGGTCATGAGAGAATCCGTCGTACAAAATTTCAGGCATATCGGATAATAATTGCGACTTCTAGGGGTCAAGAAGTCAAGATCCCAGATCGGTTTATATGGCAGCTATATCAGGTTATGAACCGATTTGAACCTTATTTGACACAGTTGTTGAAAGTAAAAATAAAATACGTCATGCAAAATTTCAGCCAAATCGGATAGGAATTGCGCCCTCTAGAAGCTCAAGAAGTCAAATCCCCAGATCTGTTTATATGACAGCTATATCAGGTTATGGACCGATTTCAACCATACTTGGTACATTTGGATGGATATCATAACCAAATACTTTGTGCAAAAATTCATTTAAATTGGATAAGAACTGTGCCCTCTAGAGGCTCAAGAAGTCAAGGCCCAAGATCGGTTTATATGGCAGCTATATCAGGTTATGGACCGATTTAAACCATACTTAGCACACTTGTTGGGTATCATAACAAAACACGTCGTGAGAAATTTCATTCTGATCGGGTAAGAATTGCGCACTCTAGAGGCTCAAGAAGTCAAGACCCAAGATCGGTTTATATGGCAGCTATATCAGGTTATGGACCGATTTGAACCATACTTGGCACAGTTATTGCATATCATAACAAAACACGTCGTAAAAAATTTCAATCTGATCTGGTAAGAATTGCGCACGCTAGAGGCTCAAGAAGTCAAGAGCCAAGATCGGTTTATATGGCAGCTATATCAGGTTATGGACCGATTTGAACTATACTTGGCACAGTTGTTGGACATCATAACAAAACACGTCGTGCAAAATTTCTTTCCAATCGGATAAGAATTGCGCACTCTAGAGGCTCAAGAAGTCAAGACCCAAGATCGGTTTATATGGCAGCTATATCAAAACATGGACCGATATGGCTCATTTACAATACCAACCGACCTACACTAATAAGAAGTATTTGTGTAAAATTTCAAGCGGCTAGCTTTACTCCTTCGGAAGTTAGCGTGCTTTCGACAGAGAGACGGACGGACGGACGGACAGACGGACGGACATGGCTAGATCGACATAAAATGTCGCGACGATCAAGAATATATATACTTTATGGGGTCTCAGACGAATATTTCGAGTAGTTACAAACAGAATGACGAAATTAGTATACCCCCCATCTTATGGTGGAGGGTATAAAAAGGATATAAGAAAAGATTTGCTCTGCTATTAGAGCGATATTAAGATATTGTCCGGTTTGGACCACAATTAAATTATATTTATGTTGGAGACCTGTGTAAAATGTCAGCCAATTCGAATAAGAATTGCGCTCTTTGTGGGCTCAAGAAGTAAAATAAAGAGATCGATTTATATGGGAGCTGTATCGGGCTATAGACCGATTCAGACCATAATAAACACATATGTTAATGGTCATGAGAGAATACGTCGTACAAAATTACAGGCAAATCGGATAATAATTACGATCTCTAGAGGCTCAAGAAGTCAAGATCCCAGATCGGTTTATATGGCAGCTAAATTAGGTTGTGAACCGACATGTACTTTATTTGACATAGTTGTTGAAAGTAACAATAAAAAAGTCTTGCGAAATTTCAGCCAAATCGGATAGGAATTGCGCCCTCTAAAAGCTCAAGAAGTCAAGTCCCCAGATCTGTTTATATGACAGCTATATCAGGTTATGAACCGATTTGAACCATATTTGGCACAGTTGTTGGATATCACAACAAAATACTACGTGCCAAAATTCATTCAAATTGGATAAGAATTGCGCCCTCTAGAGGCTCAAGAAGTCAAGGCCCAAGATCGGTTTATATGACAGCTATATAAGGTTATGGACCGATTTCAACCATACCCGGCACAGTTGTTGGATATCATAACAAAACACGTCGTGCGAAATTTCATTCCAATCGGATAAGAATTGCGCACTCTAGAGGCTCAAGAAGTCAAGACCCCAGATCGGTTTATATGGCAGCTATATAAGGTTATGGACTGATTTGAACCATACTCGGCACAGTAGTTGGATATCATAACGAAACACGCCGTGCAAAATTTCATTCTAATCGGATAAGAATTGCGCACTCTAGAGGCTCAAGAAGTCAAGACCCAAGATCGGTTTATATGGCAGCTATATCAAAACATGGACCGATATGGCCCATTTACAATACCAACCGACCTACACTAATAAGAAGTATTTGTGCAAAATTTTAAGCGGCTAGCTTTACTCCTTCGGAAGTTAGCGTGCTTTCGACAGACAGACGGACGGACATGGCTAGATCGACATAAAATTTCACGACGATCAAGAATATATATACTTTATGGGGTCTCAGACGAATATTTCGAGTAGTTACAATCAGAATGACGAAATTAGTATACCCCCCATCTTATGGTGGAGGGTATAAAAACGTATTTGATACCCAATTGTCGAAACAAGAGCCAAGTCCCAAATCGGACATATTTACCGACCATGGCAATATGGGACTCAAATGAAAGGTATTTGCGAGTAGAATACGCATCTGTTATCCAAATGTAGGACCACGTTTTTGGGAGTCCGACCCATCCCCAAAACACCCACCAAACAAAACTTATTTACTGACCATGGAAATATGGGGCTTAAATAAAAGGTATTTGAGTGTAGAATTAGAATCTGATATCCAAATATGAGGCACAGTGTTTGGGGGGCCGCCTCCCCCAAAAAAAAACTCCCTCAAAGGGGACACATTTATGACCATAGCAATATGGGGCTCAAATGAAAGGTCTTTGGGAGTTAACCACGGATCTGAAATCAATGTTTGGGAAAAGTGTCTATGCGGCCACCCCACCCCCAAAATACCACCCAACCCCCAAAACACCCCAAAATCGGACATATTTACCGATCATGGCAATATGCGACTCAAATGAAAGGTATTTGCGAGGAGAATACGAATCTGATATCCAAATGTGGGACCACGTTTCTGGGAGTCCATCCCTTCCTCAAAACACCCCATAAACAGGACTTATTTATTGACTATGGGAATATGGGGCTTAAATAAAAGGTATTTGAGTGTAGAATTAGAATCTGATATCCAAATATGGGACCAAGAGTTTGGGGGGCCACTCCTCCCCATAAACATCACCAAAAGAGGACAAATTTACGACCATAGCAATATTGGGCTCAAATGAAAGTTCTTTGGGAGTAAGCCACGTATCTATGGGGCCACCACACCCCCACAATACCACCCAAATAGTAAGTATTTTCTGACTTTTGCGATACGAGGCTGAAATAAGAGGGTTTTTAGAGTGGATCACAAATCCGATATATATTTTCAAGGCCAACTCACTGAGTGGCCGCCCATCCCCAAAAACACCCCCAAGCCGGTCATGTTTGCCGAACATGGAAATATGGGGCTCAAATTAAAGGTATTTGGGAGTAGACCACGTATCTGATATCAACATTAGGGACCAACTGTCTAGGGGAAGTCCCACCACCATAACAACTTCCAAATAGGACGTATTTGCTCACCAAGACAATTTGGGTCGTAAAGAGAGTGGAACTAAATATTTATAGTTTTTAGGGCCAATACCCCAAACCGGACATATTTGCTGACTTTTGCAATAAGTAGTTTAAATGAGATTAGAAAACGAATTTGATATCCAATTTTGAGGCTAATGGCAATATGGGGTTCAAAAAAATGAAATATAGATATATGAGAATAGAGCACGTTGCTGATATATTTTCCGGGCTTAGTGTTTGGGGGACCACCCCACTCACTAAAACACCCCTAAATCGGGCATATTTACCGACTATATCAATGTGGAGCCTAAATGAAAGGTATTGGGGGGTAGAGCAAGAATTGAAACCCACTCTCGGGACCAATTTTCTGGGTGTCTACCACTTTCCCAAAATACCCCACAAACAGCAATTTTTTACTGACCATCGCAATATGGGGCTCAAATAAAGGTATTTGGGAGTAGAATACGAATTTGATATCCAAATGTAGGACCATGTATTTAGGGCAACACCCCTTTCCCAAAACACCCCCAAAGGGAAAAAATTTTTCGACCATGCCAATATGTGGCTCAAATGAAAGGTATTTGAGATTAGAAAACGAATTTGATAACCTATTTTGGGGTCATGTGTTTGGGGGACGCCTCATCCTGTAAACTCCTCTTAAGCCAATGGCAATATGGGGTTTAAATAAATGGTATTTGAGAGAAGAGCACGATGCTGATATTTTTTCTGGGCCAAGTATGTGGGGGACCACCTCTTCCCCAAAAACACCCCTAAATCAGACATCATGAGAATATCGGGCTGAAGTAAAGTATTTTAAGAATGGAGTACACCTTACATCCAAACTTAAATTCGTAGACCAATAAAGATCATATGGGATTCAGAGGCACTTATATTGTTAAACTGTTAGTCAAGCGATATACTATTTCCATAGCATGGTATTTCATTAAAAGATCTTTAATTGTCGAAAATAAATATTACAAGGAAACTTTTGTTCCGTATAAAGTAAAAGGGTCAGCTAGTATATTATAAATAGGTATGAGTACATTTTAATTTTGAGTATTGAAAAACGCACAGCGTGTTTGTGTGGGTTAGTATATATGATTAAACGACCAGGGGTTTTTAAAACGCTTTTGGTACATATTACGGCCAACCGACTGAATTGATTTTAATAAAATTGGCATCAATCAAAAGATATTTTTCCAGAGAAGCGACGAGTATATATGAAAATCAATTTACATTAAAAAAAGCTATGAAAGTGAGGATCTAATTTTCAATAAAAGAAGAAGCATAAAGACATTAAATTGTTCTTGGTTTTTTCTAAGCATTCTTTATGAGTGTGAATGCAAATCCATAGGTGGGAGTATTAGTGGTGAGAATGGTGCGGGAGAGTAAAGAGTATGATTATTTGGTGAGGGTGTGATGTGCATGGCTCAACTTGGTATGGAGGTCAGCCAATTTTGTTATGCCTCGGTTGTGACTTGCGCGGCACTTGGATTTTTGTTGTTGATTTTATTTGTATATGTTTTGGGAGCCTGTACATCAAGACAAACAATTTTATAACTACAGTTCATGTGCAAAGGCGAGAGTAGGCGAGTTTGTGGTACATATTGCGGTTTTAATGAAATTGCCATCAATCGAAATATATTTTTCCTGAAATGTGCGGAATATATATGGAAACTTATTATCCGAGAAGAAAATTCATGAAAATAATGAATAAATTTTCGATAAAAGAAGAAGCAGAAACTAAGCAAATTGTGTTTTACTTAAGCATCTGTTATTTGTGTGAATGCAAAGCTATAGGTGAGAGGATTAGTGTGAGAGTGCGAGAGGTGATTGGTTTGTGTTAGAGTAAGAGTATTGGGATAAGGGTGTGTGTTGATGGTATGCGTGTGGCCCTTCCATGAGAATAAGGAATAATTTTTCGATAAAAGAAAATGAAGTAGAAACTAAGCAAATTGTGTTTTATTTAAGCATCCGTTATTAGTGTGAGCTTTAGGAGATAGTATTAGTGGTGAGAGTGCGAGAGGTGACTGGTATGTGCCAGAGAAAAAGTATGTCAAAAAAGGTCACTATTGTAGTGCGGGTGTGTGTTGGTGTGATGCTTGTGGCCTTTCTTGGTGTTCTTTGGCATGAAGGTCAGTCAGTAGCTTAAACTGCGCCTATAGACAATTGCGTTTGCGGTTTAATATGTTGGAATTTAAACGATGCAGCTTTGGCCCGGCTCGGGATAACTATCAGCACCACACAGGCTGGAACCATGAGCTCCGATCTGTGTGGTGTTCATTTTTATCACGAGAAGATTAGCTGCGAGCTACCAGGCGCGTCTACAGGTTGCGGATTGTGGAATGCTCCATACGGAGTAGCTGCAATTGCAGAAGCGTACAATCAGCGATATCGAGTGGAGAGTCTCAGTGAGATACTTGCACTTGAAACTCTTTTTGAGTTTTATTTTTGCAGCCAGAGTAACTAATTGCGCGGCCGGTCATGCACTTAAGGAATGAAATAGCAGGGAGCAGGGAGTTAGAACAAGTAAAAAGAGTGAAGTATTTTTTCTTATCGTATGTTTTAAGGTAAAAATCAATATCATTTTATATATTTCTACGTTCGTATAGATTCAGATTTACTTGCAATATTCAGATAGTTGGAAATGATCCTGTGATGAAAATATTCCACTTTTTAATTCAATATCAGAAGGAATTGTTTGAGGAAGAGGCATGTAGCGCGATCTGTTAATATGGCCTGGTCGAAAGGAAATATTGACGATTTAACAAAATCTGGGTCTAATTAAAAGCTTCTCTTTAGGAACTCTAATCCTAGAATACGAACGTAACATTCAAGCTTTTAACAAGTGACTGAGAGTCTGTTTTATACCTAAATTGACATGTACCCCAATAATGGCAGTATGATATTCAAATGAAGGCTATTTAGTCAAGTTTTAGCGCTCGCCAAACGAGCATATAACCCGGTAAAAACAATATGGGGCATAAATTAAAGAAGAGGGGTACGAATCGTACAAATAATAAATGAATTGAAAAAAAAAAAAAACATTTCGTGCTAAGTGCCTGTGCGGCTGCACAATCTTAAGAGGCATGTAGCGCGAAATATTCACCGCATTCAAACGAAAGATATTGGCAAGTTGTGTATGCCAACAATGTGAAGTATATTGGAAGTCAAAATACACTCATGAGACTTAGAAGTTTAAATCTTATATATAAAAATCAATTTGTGTTTGTTTGTAGGTTTGTTTGTTTATAGACTCAGACCGAAGACCGATTTTCTTGACATTTTCACAGATGGTGCATAATGACCCCGTGGTGAAAAAAGGGTACTACATTTTTTTATATTTGATGGGGGAGCCGACCCTCCCCCTTACCCTAATTTTCAGAAAAGCCAGATCTCGGAGATGGGTGGTGCGATTTAAACGAAATTTTATGTGCTCTCATATAGTACCTTAAAAATAACAAGTAAAAGCGTTCTAAGTTCGGCCGGGCCGAATCTTACATACCCTCCACCATGGATCGCATTTGCCGAGTTCTTCCGGCATCTCTTCTTAGGCAAAAAAAGGATATAAGAAAAGATTTGCTCTGCTATTATTATATTATTAAATGTTGGAGACCTGTGTAAAATGTCAGCCAATTCGAATAAGAATTGCGCTCTTTGTGAGCTCAAGAAGTAAAATAGAGCGATCGATTTATATGGGAGCTGTATCGGGCTATAGACCGATTCAGATCATAATAAACACGTATGTTGATGGTCATGAGAGGATCCGTAGTACATAATTTCAGGCAAATCGGATAATAATTGCGACCTCTAGAGGCTCAAGAAGTCAAGATCTAAGATCGGTTTATATGGCAGCTATATCAGGTTATGGACCGATTTGAACCATACTTGGCACAGTTGTTGGATATCATAACAAAACACGTCGTGCAAAATTTCATTCCAATCGGATAAGAATTGCGCCCTCTAGAGGCTCAAGAAGTCAAGACCCCAGATCGGTTTATATGGCAGCTATATCAGGTTATAAACCGATTTGAACCATACTTAGCTCAGATGTTGGATATCATAACAAAACACGTCGTGCAAAATTTCATTCCAATCGGATAAGAATTGCACACTCTAGAGGCTCAAGAAGTCAAGACCCAAGATCGGTTTATATGGCAGCTATATCAGGTTATGGACCGATTTAAACCATACTCGGCATAGTTGTTGGATATCATAACAAAACACGTTGCGCAAAATTTCATTTAAAGCGGATAAGAATTGCGCACTCTAGAGGCTCAAGAAGTCAAGACCCAAGATCGGTTTATATGGCAGCTATATCAAAACATGCACCGATATGGCCCATTTAAAATACCAACCGACCTACACTAATAAGAAGTATTTGTGCAAAATTTCAAGCGGCTAGCTTTACTCCTTCAGAAGTTAGCGTGCTTTCGACAGACAGACGGACGGACGGACGGACAGACGGATGGACATGGCTAGATCGACATAAAATTTCACGACGATCAAGAATATATATACTTTGTGGGGTCTCAGACAAATATTTCGAGTAGTTACAATCAGAATGACGAAATTAGTATATCCCCCATCTTATGGTGGAGGGTATATAAATTTGGTATCCAAATTTTGGATGGGGTACATAGGGGCGGCTGCCCCACCCTAAAACCTACCAAATGAAATTTAAATGAAAACTTGTTGAACTTATTGTATTTATCAATTTACTAACCCATGCTTTATATAAGACACTGTCTTTTGTATGGGTTTTATCATAATAAAATACAAATACAAATAAAGATCATATGGGATTCAGATAAAGGCACTTATATTGTCATACTGTTAGTCATGCGATATACTATTTTCGTAGCATGGTATTTCACTAAAAGATCTTTAATTGTCGAAAATAAATATTCCAAGGAAACTTTTGTTCCATATAAAGTAAAAGAAGGCGTAGCGGAGCGGACCCGGGTCAGTTAGTTATAAATATAAGTAAACTTTCATTCTGTGTATTTTAAAAGGCACAACGGAGAGTGCTTGGTTGGGCTTGTTGAATACTAATTCATAAATGGACCTAAAAGCATAAAACCTCTCTTAAATGTTGTTAATAAATAAATATTTTTTTTTTACATTTATAAACTAGTGAACAAATGTAGCGTTCGTCACGTAGCGTAGAATTCATGGCTTTAACAAAAAAATTGTAAAAGTTTGGGGTTGTTTAGACACAAATTTAACATTATCGTTTGTTTGTCTTTAAATCATAGAATATCATTTTTGATATTAGCTACGCAAAATTCGCTTGAAATGACCAAAATAAACACTAACTTCGAAAGAAACCTTCACTTTTTTTGTAGTGCGCGTCCCACAACTTTGTGACCATTTCTTTCCAATATACGGTAGAAAAAGATTATTTTTGTATACCAAAGTATTTTCAAATCCCTTAATTCACTTAAATAAATTTTTTTTCGCATTACAAAAAAATCCTAAATTTCAATCGAAAACTGCGTAAATAAGAAGCGTTCGTCACCTAAGATTTACCCATATGATGATTACTGGCAATACACACATATACATATTTACCTGCACTCTGTTGAATAAATTGGTACATGTCATAAAAAACTGGTCTGCACTTAATTTCGTGCTGATTGCCCCAAAAAATGTGCAATATGTCATTAAAAACCGAAATCAGATATGGGGAAGGTATGTTTATCTAAATCTAAACCAATTCCTATGGTCTTCGAATTTCTATAGTCTTCTTCGTTAGATCATACGATTGAAGACCTCTGTTAAATTCCATGAAGAAAGAACCCTCGTCTTAATTGATTTTCATTTTTAGTATCAAATTACCCACCGTGAGATGCAAGTATTTATTTAAATGTTATACCATTAATGTCATTCAATGCTTGGTCTTTCCTTGTAGTTATAGTCGGGATTGTCTTGCATTAAGTACCATTTAGTACTATCCTATTAGAGGCTCAAGAAGTCAAATTCCCTTTCTTACCGGACGGACGTGTTTCTGGTTGCTGCGACAAAAACAAACATACATCACTGTTGGAGGCGTTTTGTTGTAAGTGGATGGTTGTTGTATTGGAGCTGGATTCCTCAGGAGCACCCCTTCACTCAATTATAGACGTGGGCGGCGGTGAGTGACACGCAATTTACAAATTAACTTCGTTTTAAATTAAGCCCAAAGGCAATAAATTAATATAAAATCCACTGGAAGGAACAACAGAGACAAATATCACGGTCTGTCAGCAGTATACTTTGTCAATAAATTTGACGGTATCAGCTGTTCTCTTCTACCCAAATACTGGCTACGAGTTGCATTTACCCAACACCTTATTTAACAGGGTTGCATCTGAAAGTAGTTGTCGAGATCTATATCGGTTGGATAATGTAGTATAAATGGTGTGTGTCCTTGCTATACACTAGTACTGAATTATCGACGTGAGTCACCCGGTGTTAGATCAAATACACTATGAATACAGGGTCATTAACCCCCCGCAACAGCATTGGCTCTTTCCGCTTGAACAAATTACAAGAACTAGAAAAGATAAACGCCGAACTGTCTGAAAGGAATGAAAGATATGAAAGGCTTTGTGGTCAACTCCAAAGAGATGTTGAATCTTTAAAGTTCAAACTCAACAAGCAAACTGAATCATTTGAGACAGATGAAGAAGAGCTCCAACAAGAAATAGGTCGTTTTGATTCTCAACCTCCAAATTCTTCCGAAAACTGCAACAGTGCAGTAGCATCGCCCTACGAATGGCAAACAGTCAGACGAAACAAGCGAGCAAACGAAAGCCCAGAGCATGTTATTAATAATAACACCAAAAAACAAGCCACTACCCAAAAATATTGGTTGAGTAAGACTCCTCAAACTGCCAACCAATATGCGGATCTGGATAATGACGACGGGTCTCAACCCAACTCTAATCCGCCTCAAATTCTTTACAAACCTCCGCCTATATTTGTTGAGAAGGTTGCTAACATACAACCTTTAATATCCATGCTAAAACAAACTGTTCCAAACCAATTTGAAATAAAAACCCTGCGAAATGAACAGGTCAAGATAATGCCAAAAGACCACGAAACTTATAAAAAAATTATTGGTGAACTAGAAAAGAAAAACACTGAGTTCTTTACTTACAAACCAAAATCTGAAAGGGGATTTAAAGTAATCTTGCGAAATATGCACTCAACAGCAAATATAGACGACTTGAAAAACGAGCTCTCCCAACTTGGACATGAAGTCAAAAATATATGGAATATAAGAAGTCGTTATACAAAGGTTCCGCTTCCTCTGTTTGAGGTCGAATTGAGCACCAAGCCCAACAATAAAGATATATATTCCGTAACAAAACTTATGTCATGCGTTATTAGATTTGAGCCTCCGCGTCCTAAGAAAATAGTCCCTCAATGCTCAAACTGTCAACAATACGGCCATACAAAGTCATATTGCAAGAAAAAATCAGTCTGCATTAAGTGTGCTGGACACCATGAATCAAAATCATGCGAACGCAAAAACTGGGCAGACGAGGTAAAGTGCGCCTTATGTAATGGTAATCACCCAGCAAATTATAAAGGATGTTCAATTTATAAGCAAATTTACTCCCAACATTACCCCTCTCTTAGAAACACGAGAGAGAGTCAACAGCCTGAAACCCGAACTTTGACGACGAACCCCACATATTCAAGCGCTGCTAGAAGAACAGATTTTCCGCAAACCTCACAACAAAACACCCAAATTCAGCCACAAAATCTTCAAACGGATCGAAGTCCGCAAGTATCCGAAATACATGAAATGTTAAGCAATTTAGGAACACTTATGCAGCAGATGACAAGCCTTCTTATGAGTCTAACTTCAAAATTAACACAAATCTAATAATGAACTTTCTTAATATAGTGTTCTGGAATGCCAACGGTCTGGCACAACATACCTTAGAAGTGAAAAACTTTTTGTCTTCTAATCAAATAGACATACTTCTTGTGTCAGAGACACATTTTACCAGCAAGCATCACTTTTGTATCCCCCAATACGATTTTTACCACGTTATGCACCCATCTGGAATGGCACGTGGTGGTTCAGGAATCTTGATAAAGCAATCCATTAAGCATCACCAAGGAACCCACTACAGCTCCGATATAATTCAGGCAACAAACATCATAGTAGAAAGCATGCAAGGACCTTTAACAGTGTCATCAATCTATAGTCCACCAAAACATACCATCAAAAAAGAAAATTATATTAATTTCTTTAAGACATTAGGAAGCAAATTCATAGCTTGTGGAGACTACAATGCCAAGCACACAATATGGGGATCACGTCTTAATACGCCGAAAGGCCGACAGTTATACTGGGCTATAAAAGAACTTAATCTTCGGGTTATTTCACCATATTCTCCAACATATTGGCCGTCAGATCTGAATAAAACCCCAGATCTTATAGATTTCTGCGTTTCCAAAGGGATTTCGGCTGGCTCCGAAAAATGTTTTTCAAGCCACGATCTGTCTTCTGATCACACACCAGTCTTTCTATCATTGCACGCACAGCATATACCCCAAGATCAAAAATGTAAACTTCACAATAATAAGACTAACTGGCATTATTTTCGTTACCTAGTCAGCAAAACATTACATCAAAATTTACCTTTAAAATCAGATCAAGACATTTCTTACGCCGTAGACCACCTAGTGCAAACTATACAGAGCGCTTCATGGAACTCTACACCCAAGAAAAGTTTCATAGAATCATACAAATACCCTGCCTTTATACAGAGAAAAGTTAAAGAAAAGCGCAAGGCGAAAAAACGTTGGCAAAAAACAAAATCACCAGAGAACAAACGAAAACTTAATAAAGCAACTGCAGATTTGCAAAAGTTATTAAAATGCGTAGATAATAACCATATTGAACAAGAAATCCAAAATCTTGGGCCAACAAAGTCAACAGACTATTCTCTATGGAAAATCACGAAAAAACTCAAAAATGAGCCAAAAATCAATTACCCAATTCGAAAGTCTGGTAACTCGTGGACAAAAAGCAACTTAGAAAAAGCCTACACATTTGCCAATCATTTATACGATGTTTTCACCCCAAATAGCTCGGAAGAACCGCCCAAATGCTTGGAAACTTTCTTAAATGAACCTCATCAGCTTGACCTGCCAATAAAGAAAATTTCAAAAGCCGAAGTCTCACATGCAATAAAGATTCTAAAACCTGGTAAGGCTCCTGGCTATGACTTAATAACCCCTAAAATACTCAAAGAACTCCCTAAAGAAGGTACTGACTTCATTACGTTCATATTCAATGCCTGTTTAAAGCGCTGCTTCATTCCGCCCCAATGGAAAGATGCCCAAGTCACAATGATCCAGAAACCTGGAAAACCATCCGATCAAGTCAAATCATATCGACCAATAAGCCTACTGCCAATAATTTCAAAGGTATTCGAATCTCTATTTCTTAAGAGATTAATGCCAATAATTGAGGAAAATAACTTGATACCAAATCATCAATTCGGATTTAGAAAGAATCACGGGACTACTGAACAAATCCACAGATTAGTGGAAACCATAAATTCTGCATTTGAATCAAAGCAGTACTGTACTTCCGCATTTTTAGACATCTCGCAAGCCTTTGACAAGGTATGGCATGAGGGTCTTCTCTACAAGGCAAGGAAACTTCTTCCAATAAATTACTATCTATTAATTAAATCATATATTCAAAAAAGAATGTTCTTCGTCCAAGAGGCCGATGAAATGAGTGATTTAAAATCTGTCAGAGCTGGGGTACCACAGGGGAGTGTGATGGGCCCAATCTTATATATCTTGTTCACATCTGATCTACCACAGACAGAGAACGCAGTGGTGGGTACATTCGCTGATGACACCGCTGTGCTAGCTGTTAATAAAAATCCACAAATAGCAAGCAATATGCTTCAAACCTACCTAAATACTTTGTGCGAGTGGCTGAAACACTGGCGTATAAAACCAAATGAAACTAAGTCTATACACGTAACATTCACACTTAACCACGGAAACTGCCCTCCAGTTCAAATGAATGAAGTCCAACTCCCGCAGGCGAATGAGGCGAAATATCTGGGACTATACTTGGACAAGAAACTAACTTGGAAAACGCACATAAAAATAAAAAGAAAAGCTTGTGATATACAACTACAAAAAATGAATTTTCTGATTGGACCAAATTCCAAGTTATCCTTAGAAAATAAGATACTTATATACAAATGCATTATAAAACCAATCTGGACATACGGTATCCAGCTATGGGGAACCGCTTCACATACAACAATCAAACTACTACAGCAACTACAATCAAAAACATTACGCAAAATTGCAGGTGCACCATACTACATAACTAATAAGCGACTACACGAGGAATTAAATATAAAAACTGTCCAGGAAGAAGTATTGTCACAACTCCAAAATTATAAATTGAGAATTCAACAACATCCAAACCCACTAGCAACAAACCTGATGAGGAACACTGAAACATTTAAGCGGCTCAAAAGAAAAGCACCGCAAGACCTACTGTAAATTTTTAACTCCACTTTAATGATGCATAAATAAATTTTATACGTGGGCCAACCACTGGGTTGGCACCATTAGTAATTATAATATACAAAATAATGTCGATAATAATGTAAATATCTATACTAAGATAGAAAGCATTAATAAAAATGAATTAAAAAAAAAAAAAAAAAAAAAAAATCGATGGTTAAGGCATTCGAAATTTGAATGAGGCAGCCATATTCCGCGAACAGGTCGTTTGGACGATAGTAGGGCATGTGGGTGTGCTATAAAAATTCATAAAAATAAAATTCAAATAAACTCGAACAATTTGCGAATTCTACTACCACTTTGTGAAATACGATAAATAGAAGAAGCAAATAAAAAAGCGATGAGAGTACTAAACAGTTTCAAGCAATGTGTGCTTGCAAATCCATGGATGAAGAGTACTATATTCTTTTAAAATGTTCAAACGTTCTATTGTTTTTCATGAAAATTGCATATTCATTGTATATTAACATGGTACGATTTTAATATGGCATTTAGAGAGAATCGTGGTCTTTGGAAAGGTGGCATTAGACAAAATGTTTTTCAAAGGTACTTTCAAAGGTTTCAACTCGGAAAGTTGCACACCTCGTGTGACACGAATGACACTTTTAATGTGATTAAAGCGATCCTTTATTTTAACGAGCATACATGTAAATACGTTTGCAAAAAAAAAGGGAAATACATACGAAAATACATGCAGATATAAGCGTTCAAATTATTGAATTTTGTTATCAAAATGCGTCCTATGTTAAGAAAGTTGATCGCGCGCTTTTTCTTCTTCAGCGACGTAACTAATTTTTGGCTCAATGGGTACGTAAATAAGCAGAATTGTAGATTTTGGAGCGAAGATCAGCCAGAAGCATTGCAAGAGCTACCAATTCATCCAGAAAAAGTGATAGTTTGGTGCCGTTTATGGGCTGGTGGCATCATTGGACCGTGCTTCTTCAAGGATGATGCGAACCGTATCGTGACTGTGAATGGTGAGCGCTACCGTGAGATGATATCCAATTTTTTTTTTTGCCGAAAATGCAAGAGTCTGATTTCCATGACATGTTGTTTCAACAAGACGGTGCCACATGCCACATGCCACACACCTCGCGCAACAATAGACTTATTGAGAGGCGAGTTCCGCACTCTTTATATAGGAGGTGCAGTATATGCGCTGGCGGATGTATTAGAGAAGTACAAGGCAGATATTACCGGCTTACAGGAAGTGCAAAGGACTGGGAATGGCGTCACTACAACACCAAACGGTGACGAACTATACCATAGCTACCATAACACAATGCATGAATTTGGCTGTGGATTTGCGGTTAGTCGGAGACTGAAACACCTAGTCTCCAGCTCTACTCCGGTGGATGAGAGGCTAGCCACAATCCGCATAAAAGCCAAATTCTCCAACATCATATTTATTGGTGCCCATGCCCCAACGGAAGACAAAGACGAGCAGACCAAGGATATTTTCTACGAGCGCCTAGAGAGAGAATATGACCGAGGCCCCGTCCATGATATTAAAATCGTTCTGGGAGATTTTAATGTGAAGATTGGAAAGGAAGACATTTTTGGTCCGACAGTCGGAAAGTTTTGCCTCCACGAGATACGTCCAGTAATGGGTTGAGGCTGATAGATTTCGCCGCGGCAAAAAACATCGTAGTTATTAGCACCAGATTTCATAATAAAAATATTCACAAAGCAACATGGCTGTACCCCATTCAAAACACGAGAAACCAAATTGATCACGTTATGATAGATGGAAGGCATACATCCAGCGTGTTAGATGTACGATCGATCCGTGGAGCGAATATAGATTCGGATCATTACCTTGTTGCAGCAGAGGTTCGCACCCGTTTGAACATGGCGAGGAAAGTACGATCAGACACTTCACGGAAGCTGGACATTGAAAAGCTACAAACACAACAAATGGCAGCAGCATACTCCACTCGACTGACCCAACTGCTTGATGAAAGCTCTCCTTGTTCCGATGATATAATGGCGCAGTGGCAAACTATTGCCCACTCCATGGAAAATGCCGCGAAATCCGTACTTGGGTACCGGAAGCCTCCTCTAAGAAGCCCATGGTACGACCATGAGTGTCGAGATGCTACTGAAGCCAAGAATGCGGCATATAGAGCAACCCTGCAATCAGTACCAATGCGCCAGATGAAGCAAAGGTATCGGGAGAAAAGGAGAGAGGAGAAACGTCTATTCCGCAGAAAGAAAAGAATTTAACATCAAACCGATGGCTTTGATGCAGGCACATCCTCCTGCAGGGACAAAGAAGGAAATCTGGTTACTAACATATATAACATGCTTAGGATATGGAAAGAACATTTTATCCAACCGATCCCTGATGATGGTATAGAATGTTTACCTCCTAGTCATAATGAGGTCCAAGTAGCAGTGACCCGACTAAATAACAACAAGGCAGCAGGATCCGACGCTGAACTATTTAAGACCGGAGGCGACACGCTGATAAGGCGTATGCATCAGCTTATCTGCGCAACCTGGCTAGAAGAAAGCATACCCGATGATTGGAACCTCAGCATACTACAATATGTCCCGTACACAAGAAAGGAGACAAGACGGAATGTGCCAACTACAGGGGTCTCCTCCACATCGCATACAAGATACTCTCGAGCGTACTGTGTGAAAGATTAAAAACTAAAGTCAATGAGATCATTGGGACCTATCCATGCGGCTTTAGGCCTGGTAAATCCACCCTGGACCAGATATTCACACTGCGCCAAATCCTGGGAAGGACCAGAGAAGGACAAATCAACACCTACCATCTCTTTCTTGACTACAAAGGCGCCTTCGATACTCCTTTACGTTGAAAGGTATTTCAAGCCGTGTCTGTGTTTGGTATCCCTGCAAAATTAATACGACTCTGGAGGATGGCACTTGCTGTTACGCGTTCCTCAGTAAGAATAGGAAAGAATCTCTCCGAACCATTTAATACCAAACGAGGTTTCAGACAAGGAGACAAACTATCGTGTGATCTCTTTAATATCCTGCTGGAGAAGATTATACGAGATGCAAATGTGAATAGATATGGCACACTAATCATAAGAGAACATATGCTACTCGTCTGTGCCGACGATATCGATATCTATTTTTGGACTAAGCTAGCTATTTTAGACTAAGCAGAACAAGGTCACCTCTAGAAACAAGTCCACCTCTCGACAGACGAAGATTACACTAAACAAGACACTGTACTACCCGTGTTGTTATATGGGCCTGAAGCATGGGTACTTCTGAAAGCAGATGAGGCAGTGCTTGGAGTGTTTGAGAGAAAAATTCTTCGTAAAATATATGGACCAGTTTGCGTTAATGGAGAATATAGGCGACGTATGAACCACGAGCTGTATGACGACGATAGCATAGTTACACGCATCAAAATACAACGGCTGCGTTGTCTAGGTCATATTGTCGGAATGGATAAAGGAGCTCCAGCAAAGAAGTCTTTTGAAGGAAAACACGGTGGTACACGCAAACCGGGAAGACCAAAAGCCCGATGGAAAGATCAAGTTGTGGGCGACACCTCGAAACTTGGTGTCAGAGATTTTAGAATGAGCGCAGAAGATCGAGGCGCTTGGAATGCTATTCTACGTTCGGATAGTAGAACAAATATTCTGTCATAGCCAATTAAAGGGTAAAGAGAGTTCGGTGAACATTTTATTTCACGTTCGGGATTGATCAAGTGGCCGCCTAGATCGTACGATTTAACGCCTTTAGACTATTTTTTGTAGGGCTATGTTAAAGCCATTGTCTATACAGACAAGTCCGCTTCAATAGACGCATTGTAAGACAAGACTGAAGCATTTGTTCGTGAGATACCGGCCGAAATGTTAGAAAGAGTATGCCAAAATTGGACTTAGCGGATGGGCCACTTGAGGCACAGACACGGTCAACATTTGCATGAAATAATCTTTAAACATTGAATTAAACGGACCGTACTATCGATTCAAATAATGACTTCATGCATTTATGCGTTTTTGATTTGAAAAAATATTTGACATAGCTCTTAAAAAATCAACCTTTATTTGTCTGACCAAATAATGAAAATGCCAAGATCAGAAATATATTTGGCAGCCCTCGTAATGTTTTCATAAATAAGCGAGGTTAATGCACTACAAATATTTAAAAACCCTCCACCATAGGATGTGGGTATACTAATTTCATCATTCTGTTTGTAACTGCTCGAAATATTCGTCTGAGACCCCATAAAGTATATATATTCTTGATCGTCGCGACATTTTATGTCGATCTAGCCATGTCCGTCCGTCCGTCTGCCCGTCCGTCCGTCTGTCTGTCGAAAGCACGCTAACTTCCGAAGGAGTAAAGCTAGCCGCTTGAAATTTTGTAAAAATACTTCTTATTAGTGTAGGTCGGTTGGTATTGTAAATAGGCCATATCGGTCCATGTTTTGATATAGCTGCCATATAAACCGATCTTGGCTCTTGACTTCTTGAGCCTCTAGCGTGCGCAATTCTTATCCGATTGGAATGAAATTTTGCAAGACGTGTTTTGTTATGATATCCAAAAACTGTGCCAAGTATGGTTCAAATCGGTCCATCACCTTATATAGCTGTCATATAAACCGATCTTGGGTCTTGACTTCTTGAGCCTCTAGAGGGCGCAATTCTTATCCAATTTGAATTTTGGCACGTAGTATTTTGTTATGATATCCAACAACTGTGCCAAATATGGTTCAAATCGGTTCATAACCTGATATAGCTGTCATATAAACCGATCTTGGGTCTTGATTTCTTGAGCCTCTAGAGTGTGCAATTCTTATCCGAGTGGAATGAAATTTTGCACGACGTGTTTTGTTATGATATCCAACAACTGTGCCAAGTATGGTTCAAATCAGTCCATAACCTGATATAGCTGCCATATAAACCGATCTTGGCTCTTGACTTCTTGAGCCTCTAGCGTGCGCAATTCTTATCCGATTGGAATGAAATTTTGCAAGACGTGTTTTGTTATGATATCCAACAACTGTGCCAAGTATGGTTCAAATCGGTCCATCACCTTATATAGCTGTCATATAAACCGATCTTGGGTCTTGACTTCTTGAGCCTCTAGAGGGCGCAATTCTTATCCAATTTGAATTTTGGCACGTAGTATTTTGTTATGATATCCAACAACTGTGCCAAATATGGTTCAAAGCGGTTCATAACCTGATATAGCTGTCATATAAACCGATCTTGGGTCTTGACTTCTTGAGCCTCTAGAGTGTGCAATTCTTATCCGAGTGGAATGAAATTTTGCACGACGTGTTTTGTTATGATATCCAACAACTGTGCCAAGTATGGTTCAAATCAGTCCATAACCTGATATAGCTGCCATATAAACCGATCTTGGCTCTTGACTTCTTGAGCCTCTAGCGTGCGCAATTCTTATCCGATTGGAATGAAATTTTGCAAGACGTGTTTTGTTATGATATCCAACAACTGTGCCAAGTATGGTTCAAATCGGTCCATCACCTCATATAGCTGTCATATAAACCGATCTTGGGTCTTGACTTCTTGAGCCTCTAGAGGGCGCAATTCTTATCCAATTTGAATTTTGGCACGTAGTATTTTGTTATGATATCCAACAACTGTGCCAAGTATGGTTCAAATCGGTCCATAACCTGATATAGCTGCCATATAAATCGATCTGGGATCTTGACTTCTTGAGCCTCCAGAAGTCGCAATTATTATCCGATTTGCCTGAAACTGACGGATTCTCTCATGACCATCTCGATCGATCTCTCTATTTTACTTCTTGATCCCACAAAGAGCGCAATTCTTATTCGAATTGGCTGACATTTTACACAGGTCTCCAACATAAATATAATTTAATTGTGGTCCAAACCGGACAATATCTTAATATCGCTCTAATCGCAGAGCAAATCTTTTCTTATATCCTTTTTTTGCCTAAGAAGAGATGCCGGGAAAAGAACTCGACAAATGCGATCCATGGTGGAGGGTATATACGATTCGGCCCGGCCGAACTTAGCACGTTTTTACTTGTTATAGACTGTATCGTGATTTCCACATACGAACTACATGGCTAGATCGTCTTTGATATTTACGCTGATCAAAAATTTATGTACTTTATAGAGTCGGAATCGGATATATCGATTTGTTGCAAACGGAATGACAAAATGAATATACCCCCATCCTTCGGTGGTGGGTATAAAAAGGAAAGACGTGAATGTGAGCGAATTAAGACGTACACGATTTAGAAGGTTAGGATAGGTTAGGTGTAAGTGGCAGTCTGCCATCAGATTCAGTTAGATGTTTCCATCCATTGTGATACCACAGGAACAGAAGAAGGAATATACCTTCTAGTTCCTACCTTTGATCCAACCAGATCCCTTTATAAAGCCCAACAACTTGCGAATGTTCTCATCCGCTAAATCGGACAGGTTCTCAATAAAAGGAGAACTTCACAGCCCCCTCTTTGTGACTATCTATTATTCGTTGTCCTTCGGACGTGGTCCTAAAAAATTAGATTACATGTCGCTTGAAGCATACCCACAGATTCTAGTATACCTGGAATGTGTAGGATAGTTCATAGTTTCGCAAGCTCGTCCGCTTTACAATTCCCTGTGATATCTCTGTGGCACGGCACCAGAACAAGTGAATTTTAAACTGTTCAGCCATCTCGTTGAAAGATCTGCGACAGTCGAGGGCGGTTCTTGTGTTCAGAAAAAAATTCTCCAGGAATTTAATGGCAGCCTGGCCGTCTGAGAAGATATTTATGTCAATCGTCGTAATGACATAATATCTTAGCCATTCCACCACTTCCTTAATTGCAAGAATCTCTGCTTGCTACACAATGGAGTGGTCGGGTAACCTTTTCAATATGACCAGTTCTAGATCTTTAGAGTACACCCCAAAAAACACCTGGTGGTCTAGTTTAGAACCACCCGTATAGAAGTCTATGTAACTTCTACAACCAGGATATCGTAGTTGCAATCGGTTCTATCAGGAATAGTAGTACAGTACTTTTCATCAAAAAGCGGCTCAGGTAGGGTGTAATCCACACTGCCTGGAACATCGGGCATTGCATCAAGTATAACATAGTGTCCGTAGCCGCCACATGACCAAAGAGAAAGCTCCTTAAGAGTCATGGCAGTGGTCGCAGCAATTTGTTTAGCTACAATGACCAGATTCATAAGATGTAGCTATAAATTCAGTACATCAGATGGTGTCGTCCTCAGTGCGGCTGTGATGCACAAACAAACCATCCTCCAACACTTTAAATCGAAAGATCGATCTATATGGCAGATATATCCAAGATCCGATCTGAAACAATTTAAAGAAGGATGTCGAAGGCCTTAACACAACTCACTGTCCCAAATTTCGGAGCAATCGGACAGTAAATGCGCCTATTATGGGTGCAAAATCTTAAATCGAGAGATCGGTCTATATGGCAGCTATATCCAAATTTGAACCGATCTGGGCCAAAATGCAGAATGTTGCTGAAGAGTCAAACGCAACTCACTGTTCCAAATTTCGGAGAAATGGGATAATAAATGCGCTTTCATGGGCCCAAAATTTTATATCGAGAGATCGTTCTATATGGCAGCTGTATCCAAATCAGGATCGGTCTGAGCCATATTGCAGAAATATGTCGAGGGGCATAACTTAACTCACTCAAATCTAGACCGATTTAAGCCAAATTGAAGAATAATGGTAAAAGGTCTAACACAACTCACTGTCCCAAATTTCGGCGAAATCGGACAATAAATGCGATTTTATGGGCCCAAGACCTTAAATCGAGAGATCGGTCTATATGACAGCTATATCCAAATCTGGATCGGTCTGAGCCATATTGCAGAAATGAGCCATGTCATTGCGACGACATGGGTCTATATGGCTGCTATATCCAAATCTAGACCGATCTAAGCCAAATTGAAGAAATTTGTCGAAGGGTCTAACGCAACTCACTGTCTCAAATTTCAGCGAAATCGGACAAAAAATGCGACATTTATGGGCCCAAGACCATAAATCGTGAGGTCTTGGGCCCATGATCTGAACCAAATTGACGAAGGATGTCGAAGTTTCTAACACAACTCACTGTACCAAATTTCAGCAAAATCGGATAATAAATGTGGCTTTTATGGGCCTAAGACCTTAAATCGGAGGATCGGTCTATATGGCAGCTATATCCAAATCTGGTAAGATCTGAGCCAAATTGACGAAGGATGTCGAAGGGTCTAACATAACTCACTGTACCAAATTTCAGCAAATTTGGATTATAAATGTGACTTTTATGGGCCTAAGACCCTAAATCGGCGGATCGGTCTATATGGGGGCTATATCAAGATCTAGTCCGATATAGCTCATCTTCGAACTTAACCTGCTTATAGACAAAAAAAAAAGAATCTGTGCAAAGTTTCAGCTCAATATCTTAATTTTTAAGGACTGTAGCGCGATTTCAACAGGCAGACGGACAGACGGGGGGACATGGCTAGATCGTCTTAGATTTTTACGCTGATCTAGAATATTTATACTTTATAAACGGAATGACAAAATAAATATACCCCCATCCTTCGGTGGTGGGTATAAAAAGGATGCCACACTCAAAACCTAATTGATCCAAATCTCAAGGAAATTCTTACCAAAATTGGTGCACAAATTGAGGAAAGCCAAGACAAAATTCCCAATTTTTTTAGATCTGGCCAATGCTGTACGGTATTTCTGGTGCTTTTTATGCAGTGATAAATTCGTAATTTATCCAAATAAAACCAAATGTCTGATTAGAATCATATTTCGATAAACAAAATAACACACTTACACTTTGAACTTAGCATTCACATGGATGCGTTCCTTATGAGTTTCAAAATGGGAAATATAGATCAAATCATGTTGCTTCCCAGGCAAACTTTCAAGCATAGGCCAAATCATTGGATTGAGCGAAAAATAAAAAAAAATATATATATGCGAGAGCATAATAGATTGGAAAGTATTCGAACCGGATCGTTTACCGGATTTACATGAGTAACTAATCCAACGGTACTTCATCTCGTGGAATGGATCCAAACGATTCAAGGTCACTGGCATCTGTCATGTAAAAAAAAAAAACAAATAAGAGAGCGCTAAGTTCGGCCGGGCTGAATCTTATATACCCTTTACAATGGATCGCATTTGTCGAGTTCTATGCGCGGTATCTCTTTTTAAGCAAACAAAGTATAATGAACAAGAACTGTTCTGCTATTGAAGCTATATCAAATTATAGTCCGATTCGGACCATAAATGAATACTGAACATTGTAGAAGTCATTGTATAATATTTCAGTTCATTCGGATAAGAATTGCGCCTTGATCGGAAAATAGGTTTATATAGCAGCTGTATCAAGCTATTAACCGATTCAGACCATATTAGACACAAATGTTGAAGGTCATGAGAGAAACCGTTATACAAAATTTAACTAATAACTAATAAAAAGTATTTGTGCAAAATTTCAAGCGGCTAGCTTTATTCCTTCGAAAGTAAGCGTTCTTTTGACAGACAGACGGACGGACAAGCGGACATGGCTAGATCGAATTTAAATGTCAAGACGATCAACAATATATATACTTTATGGGGTCTTAGACGAATGGTTCGAATAGTTACTAGCAGAATGACGAAATTAGTATGCCCCCATCCTATGGTGGAGGGTATAAAAAAAAACAAACACTGATCATGCCGTAATCGAACTCGGGTCGCTAGCATCCAAAGCTATCACATCCGCTCTAGGCCATGCCACGTCGATAACATTGGTCGTCTAATTTGTTAATTGTACTCGCTGTTTGTTACATTGTTACAACAGATCAGTGGTCGTCAACATTTCCAATCAGAATGACAACCATAGGCAAAAACAAACTGGGAACAGTTCTGTCCCAGCAAACAATAGACGGAAACCAGTTAAATGAGAGTTCACCAATAGGCCAAAAATATCAAAGTAAAACATATACACCACAATATAGCTCCCATATAAACCGATCTCCCGATTTGATTTCTTGAGCCCTGGAAGCCGGATTTTAGTCCGAGTTGGCTGAAATTTTGCACGTAGTGTTCCGTTACTTCCAACAAGTGTGCCAAGTACGGTCCAAACTGGTCCATAACCTGATATAGCTCCCATATAAATCGATCTCTCGATTTGACAAATTCTGGCGCAATTTTTGTCCGATTGGCTGAAATTTTGCATGTGGTGTTATTTTATGACTTCCAACAACTGTGCGTAGTACGGTCCAAACCTTATATAGCTCACACATAAACCAATCGCCCGATTTGACTTCTTGAGCCCTTACAAGCCGCAATTTTTGTCCGATTTGGCTAAAATTTTGCATATAGTGTTGGTGATGACTTCCAGTAACTATGACAAGTACGGTCTAAATCGGTCCATAACCTGATATAGCTCCCATGTAAAGGAATAGAACAATGATAATCGAGAGACCGGTCATCCTTGTTCTATTCCTAGAAACTTTAGTTTTTGCTGGTCTGACAGAAGTTTGGTATGTAGAATAAAATTATGTCCCACAACTTGATTTATTATACCCACCACCGAAGGATGGGGGTATCTTCATTTTGTCATTCCGTTTGCAACACATCGAAATATCCATTTTCGACCCTATAAAGTATATATATTCTTGATCAGCGTAAAAATCTAAGACGATCTAGACATGTCCGTCCGTCTTTCCGTCTGTCTGTTGAGATCACGCTATAGTCTTTAAAAATAGAGCTGAAATTTTGCACAGATTCTTTTCTTTCCATAAGCAGGTTAAGTTCGATGATGGGCTATATCGGACTATATCTTGATATAGCCCCCATATAGACCGAGGCCCATAAAAGCCACATTTATTGTATTATCCGATTTTGCTGAAATTTGAGACGGTGAGTTGTGTTGGGCCCTTCAACATCCCTCGTCAATTTGGTCCAGATCGGTTCATATTTGAATACAGCTGCCATATCGACCGATCCGCCGATTTAGGGTCTTAGGCCCATAAAAGCCACATTTATTGTATTATCCGATTTTGCTGAAATTTGAGACAGTAAGTTGTGTCGGGCCCTTCAACATCCCTCGTCAACTTGGCCCAGATCGGTTCATATTTGAATACAGCTGCCATATAGACCGATCCTCCGATTTAGGGTCTAAGGCCCATAAAAGTCACATTTATTATCCGATTTTGCTGAAATTTGCGACAGTGAGTTGTGTTAGGCCGTTCTATAGCTGCCATATAGACCGATCCTCCGTTTTAGGGTATTGGGCCCATAATAGCCACATTCATTATCCGATTTCACTGAAATTTGGGACAGTGAGTTGTGTAAGGTCCTTCGACAGCCTTCGTTAATTTGGCTCAGATCGGTTCGGATTTGGATATAGCTGCCATATAGACCGATCCTCCGATTTAGGGTCTTGGACCCAAAAAAGCCGCATTTATAGTCCGATGTCATTGAAATTTGGGACAGTGAGTTAAGTTAAGCCCCTTGACATACTTCTTCATAATGGCACAGATTGGCCCAGATTTGGATATAGCTGCCATATAGACCGATCTCTCGGTTTTAGGTTTTGGGGCCATAAAAAGCGCATTTATTGTCCGATGTCGCCGCAATTTGGGACAGTGAGTTGTGTAAGGGCCTAACATCCTTCTTCAACTTCACTCAGATCAGTCTAGATTTGGATATAGTTGCCATATCGAACGATTACTCGATTTAATGTTTTGGGCCCATAAAAGGCGCATTTATTGTCCGATGGTGCCGAAATTTGGGACAGACAGTTAAGTTAAGCCCCTCCACATATTCTGCAATTTGGTCTAGATCGATCATGATTTGCATATAGCTGCCAGTCTTGGACCCATAAAAGACGCTTTTATAATCCGATTTAACTGAAATTTGACACATTGACTTATGTTAGGATCTTCGACATCCATGTTGTATTTGGTTCAGATCGGTTTATTTTTATATATAGCTACTAAAAAGACCAATATTTTGTTATACACAATTGAACAATGACTTGTACTTATTAGCATTTGGTCCAAATCGGATCATATTTCGATATAACTGCTGTGGGAAATACGGGATGCAATTTTCACCGGATTTTGATGAAATCCTGGCCCGGCCCGGCCGAACTTAACGCCTTTTTACTTGTTTTTTATACATTTTTCCAGATTCTATAGTGATGGGTTCCCAAGATTCGGCCCGGCCGAACTTAGCACGTTTTTACTTGTTTATTAAATATTTAGGTAGCCATATTTATTTTAGTTTTAAGTTTGTTCAAAATAACATAAAGTCTACTAAGATATTCTCTTTGTTACTAAAATAACTACTTATGTGAACCATATCTAGTATATATTTACGGCGTATCATTAAAAAAATGTTTTATTGAACATTTACAAATAAAAAGATATATAAAAGTGCATGGCCACATTGCTATTATCAGTCAACCAAACAGATAGGTAGGCTCTGGCATTGATACGAGCATGAAAAAGTCACAAGTCTTATCATACAAATCGATTATCAAATATCAATGTGGCATCGTCAGTTTGGTTTGTCATCATCAGAAAATGTTGATCATTGCAGTATAAATTTATCTCCCAATCGAAAAACTCCGCTTGACAATAAAAAGAGGCCTGAAATTAACTTTTAAATCCGGATGGATACCGAAGACGATTTTAATGAAGAAGGATTTTCCAGGGCTCGGTACATAAACATAATTAAGATAGGTGTTTAATAATAATGCGAAACAATATATTTACCTTTTAGCAAAAATAAGGAGAAACCACCGTTATGGGACTCTTTTCAAGACCCACCTTCTAAAAAAGCAACCGGATCCGCTGCCAGCTGGACGAAACTGGGATTATTTTTGAAGCTTTTCAAGTTGTTTACCTACATCTTTGTTTTCGCCATTATACTGGTGTCAGCTGCATTGTCGAAGCTGTCGTTCGTTTTTATGGTGGCCCAAGTTGAACCGAACCGCAGAGTTAAATATTGCTATGAAGGTACGTAACTGTCATGTTTGCAATGTTTTTTTAGTTCAACCCAGTGCAATCCGATTTACACTCAAAAAAATTCTTTTGAAATTTAACACAAATTTGTTGTATGTTGTACTTAATTCTTCACATATAAATTAGGAAGTTATGATGTATTTTTTAAAAACTTTTCTCTTTTTCCTGTCAGTAAATGTTGTTTCATGAATTTATATTGCTATAGTAGCTGGACAGGGTCCGCTCCGCTGCGCCTTCTTTCACTCTCTTATTTTATCTGAGGCCTATTCTGACACGGAAAGGAAATAATTCCTATTTTTGGGTGCTGGTACGGCCTTTCAGATATTTCCCCTCAATGTGGATATAATTTTCGTTCTTTACTCCGAAATACCTTCGATTTGAACCTTTAATTGCGGTCGGTAAATATAACCGGTATGGGGATATTTTTGGGGGTGAAGTGGACGCCCAGAATCGTGCTCTAGTCTCAAATACCTTTCAAATACCAAACTTCTGTTATTATAAACAAAATAAATTTCGCTTAAATCGCCCCACTCATCTTCGAGATCTAACATTTTTGAAAATAGGGTAAAGGGAGGGTGCGCCCGTTAAAGTTTGGATGTTCACTAATTATTATTTTGTTGTAGTTTTGGTTATCTACACTCAAAATCATATTTTAAAGTTACCACTTGGTAACTATGGGGTTCAGATATGTGCTTTTATCTGAACCCCATATGATCTTTATTGGTCTACGAATTTAAGTTTGGATGTAGGGTTGACTCTATTCTTAAAATACTTTATTTCAGCCTGATATTCTCATGATATCTGATTTAGCGGTGTTTTCGGGGGAGAGGTGGTCCCCTAGAAACTTAGCCCTGAAAAAATATCAGCATCGTGCTCTTCTTTCGTATACCATTTATTTAAACCCCATATTGTCATTGGTTTAGGTGGAATTACACGATTTGGCGTCCCCCAAAATAGGTTATAAAATTCGTTTTCTAATCTCAAATACCTTTCATTAGAACCACATATTGGCATAGTTGAGAAATTTTTACCCTTTGGGGGGTGTTTTGGGAAAGGGGTGATGCCCTAAATGCATGGTCTTACATTTGGATATCAAATTCGTATTTTAATCCCAAATATCTTTATTTGAGCCCCATATTGCGATGGTCAGTAAAAAATTGCTGTTTGTGGGGTATTTTGGGAAAGGGGTAGACCACCAGAAAATTGGTCCCGAAAGTGGGTATCAATTCTTGCTCTAACCCCCAAATACCTTTCATTTAAGCTCCACATTGCAATGGTCGGTAAATATGTCCGATTTAGTGGGTTTTGGGGGTTGAGTTGGCCCCCTAATGCTTAGTTCGACGATTGGATATCGGATACGTTTTCGTATCCTAAATACCATTCATTTGAGTTCCATATTGTCGTTATTGGTCTAAATATATGTTTGGTAGGTTTAAGAGTGGTGCGGCCCCCTAGGTACCCCATCCGAAATTTTAATACCAAATTTTTATTTTTTGGGTACTTTTAGAGAGCACACAAAATTTCGCTTAAATTGCACCACCAATCTCCGAGATCTGGATCCAAGAACTTGGCCAAGTATGGTTCAAATCAGTCCATAACTTGATATAGCAGCCATATTTACCGATCTTGGGTCTTGACTTCTTGAGCCTCTAGAGAGCGCAATTCTTATCTAGGGGACGCCCCACCCACAAATTTTATACCAATTTTGTGTTTTTGGGGTGCCATAAAGTGGCATACACAATTTCGCTTAAATCGGTGCACTTATCTCTGAGATCTGGCGTTTATGAAAATTGAGGTATGGGGGAGGGTCCCCCGCCCCCTTCAGATATCAAAAAACGAAATACCCTATTTTCACCGGGGGCCTAAACTCTACCATCTGTGAAAATTTCATGAAAATCGGTTTTGCCGTTTTTTAGTCTATACGGAACAGAAAAACAAACAAACAAGGCGCAACAATTTCATTAATATTAGATTCTTGTTTTTAATAAATTCTTTAATAATAGAATATATTTTAATTAGGAGCAATGATCAACTTGCTTCTTGTTTCATTATTCTAGCTCTTTTGGTTCGCTGTAGGCGAGGTTGAACTATTTTTATTCCAACAAAATTTACAAATTTTCAAAACCCTTTCTAATCTTTGGAACTTCAAATCCATTTTCATATCCCAAAAGGTTTGTCCTGGAGGAAAAAGTCAATTGTGAAAACGGCTCTATGATACAAATACCCAAATAACCACGCTCGACAACACTGTTGATACGTTGATATGTTGCATTTGTATCGTATTTATTGCGAAAGCGGCAGTGCATGTGTTCGTATAATGGCAGATTTTTATACCCTCCACCATAAGATGGGGGGTATACTAATTTCGTCATTCTGTTTGTAACTACTCGAAATATTCGTCTGAGACCCCATAAAGTATATATATTCTTGATCGTCGTGACATTTTATGTCGATCTAGCCATGTCCGTCTGTCCGTCCGTCCGTCCGTCCGTCCGTCTGTCTGTCGAAAGCACGCTAACTTCCGAAGGAGTAAAGCTAGCCGCTTGAAATTTTGCATAAATACTTCTTATTAGTGTAGGTCGGTTGGTATTGTAAATGGGCCATATCGGTCCATGTTTTGATATAGCTGCCATATAAACCGATCTTGGGTCTTGATTTCTTAAGCCTCTAGAGTGTGCAATCAAATCGGTCCATAACCTGATATAGCAGCCATATAAACCGATCTTGGGTCTTGACTTCTTGAGCCTCTAGCGTGCGCAATTCTTATCCGATCAGAATGAAATTTTGCACGACGTGTTTTGTTATGATATCCAACAACTGTGCTAAGTATGGTTCAAATCGGTCAATAACCTGATATGGCTGCCATATAAAACGATCTTGGGTCTTGACTTCTTGAGCCTCTAGAGTGCGCAATTCTTATCCGATTGGAATGAAATTTTGCACGACGTGTTTTGTTATTATACCCAACAACTGTGCTAAGTATGGTTTAAATCGGTCCATAACCTGATATAGCTGCCATATAAACCGATCTTGGGTCTTGACTTCTTGAGCCTCTAGAGGGCACAATTCTTATCCGATTTGAATGAATTTTTGCGCGAAGTATTTCGTTATAATATCCAACAACTGTGCCAAGTATGGTTGAAATCGGTCCATAACCTGATATAGCTGTCATGTAAACAGATCTGTGGATTTGACTTCTTGAGCTTCTAGAGGGCGCAATTCCTATCCGATTTGGCTGAAATTTTGCATGACGTATTTTATTTTTACTTTCAACAACTGTGTCAAATAAGGTTCAAATCGGTTCATAACCTGATATAGCTGCCATATTATCCGATATGCCTAAAATTTTGTACGACGGATCCTCTCATGACCATCAACAAACGTGTTTATTATGGTCTGAATCGGATCCGATACAGGTCCCATAAAAATCGTTCTCTCTATTTTACTTCGTGAGCCCCAATGGGCGCAATTCTTATACGAATTGGCTGAAATTTTACACAGGTCTCCAACATATAATTTAATTGTGGTCCGAACCGGACCATATCGATAAGAAGAAGAGATGCCAGGAAAAGAACTTGACAAATGCGATCCATGGTGGAGGGTATATAAGATTCGGCCCGGCCGAACTTAGCACGCTTTTACTTGTTAGTTCTACCACCATTTCTTAATTTTTCTGAAATAAATTAGGATAATATTAAGACTTATATATGGATACAATTTTTACCGGATATAAGATTGGAATTGGCCTATAAATAGTGCATTGGTTTGCTATTCAAAATTTAGCTCTGATTTTATGACCAACCGACTCCGCCGATGGGTCAGCTTCTGCACGCAGTAGCGACCACAATTTTCAATGATAAATTTGAGGTATCTTTGCCAATTTCACTGTTACAGAAGAATTTTAAAACTTTTTCAATTTTGAAAGAATGTGGGGTGGGCCTCCACCAAAATAATGTACATGGAACAATACCACCCGACCTACACTAATAAGAAGTATTTGTGCAAAATTTCAAGCGGCTAGCTTTACTCCTTCGGAAGTTAGCGTGCTTTCGACAGACAGACGGACGGACGGACGGACAGACGGACGGATATGGCTAGATCGACATAAAATGTCTCGACGATCAAGAATATATATACTTTATGGGGTCTCAGGCGAATATTTCGAATAGTTACAAACAGAATGACGAAATTAGTATACCCCCCATCTTATGGTGGAGGGTATAAAAACTCTAGTCGGCAGATAAATACTGTCAAGGTGTAACTATATCGAAATTTTAAGATCTAAGCTCAATCCGTCAATAATGTACCATTTTTTACGTTTTAGTACCTTAAACAAAACGTTTTAGTACAAAACAATATTCTAGTCATCCGGTACATACCGCCAAGATGTGACTGTATCCCAAATTTCTGATCTGTAGCTCAATTATAAAGAAGTACTTAATAGTACCAATTACATCACTTAAATTTCTTTTTATTCAACTCCTGGTAAGATTCCAAATTTCATATCTGGTATATCCTATGTATATTTGTCAAGACATCGATCATTTTTAACAAATTTTTTAACTTTACTTTCATTTCGTACTTTTTGGTACCAAAATGTATGACTTGTTAAAAATTTTGGAGTCATCCAACAATTAATTCTTAGTAGAATCTACATGTTAAATTTCAGAGATCTAGTTCAATCCGTAAAGAAAGTATGAAATAGTACCAAATACGGTACTACACGTACGTTTCTTCGGGTTTCATTACTATTTTTCCTATTTTTGCCTGACCCCTTTATTTCGCAAAAACAATCATTTAAGCCAAATGTCGAAGTTCTAGCTCTACCCGCTCGTCTTATGCATAGTTGACCTATTTCGTATTTCATCAAAATTGGACAACGGAATCGAGGGTTAGGCGTATTGGGTAAACATTTTGTCTTAAAAAATAATTATTGAAATTTGTCTATAAGCATAATAAAAAGATTTTAAAAATGTTTATGCAAAATTAAAATTTTGGTTTAAAACAATAATCTCGAGGTTAGTCTTTAAAGAGTTTTCCGCTGAAAGTCCTTGAAAAAATTAATTAAAATGTATTCTTTAGAAAAAGTTAAAAATTTTTTTTTATAAAAATTTTGTCTTTAGAAAAAATTTTAAAGGAAGTTTGTCTTAAAAAATTCGCTATGACATTATATCTTAGCCATTCCACCACTTCCTTGATTGCAAGGAGCTCCGCTTGATACGCACTGCAGTGGTCGGGTAACCTCTTCGATATGACCCGTTCTAGATCTTGAGAGTACACTCTAAAGCCCAACTGGTCGTTTAGATTGGAACCATCCGTATAAAAGTTTATGTAACTTCTGTTGCCAGGGATATCGTAGTTCCAATCGGTTCTATCAGGAATAGTGGTACAGTACTTTTTATCAAAAAGCGGCTCAAGTAGGGTGTAAACCACACTGCCTGGAACATCGGATATTGTATCAAGGATAACACAGTGTCCGTAGCCGCCATATGACCAATGCGAAAGCTCTCTTAACCTCACGGCAGTGGTCGCTGCAATTTGGGTAGCCACAATGTCCAGGGGCATAAGATGTAGCATTAAATTCAGTGCATCAGATAGTGTCGTCCTCAGTGCGGCTGTGATGCACAAATCGCTCCGGTTAAGTATTGAGCAGTGGTGGATTTTTGAAGCACCGTCCACCAGACCACAACACCATATAGCATTATAGGTCAACCAACTGCAGTATATACCCGATGCATGACACGCGGTCTAAATCCCCAACTTTGGCCAATGGCTCTCTTGCAGGTGTATAGGGCAAGAGTGGCCTTTCTTGCCATTTCCTTGCTTGGATTTGAAATTCAGTTTCCTATCCAGCAAAACACCCAGGTATTATGCGCTTTCTGCAAATGGAGCATTCTCTTCTCCCAAGGAGACAGGTACCACTGTAGGCAACTTGTGTCTCCTGCAAAAAAGAACTACTTCTGTCTCGCACGGGTTAATACCTAGACCACTTTCGGTAGCCCACTTTGCTGTTACACGTAGAGCTTCCTGAAGTATATCTCTTAGAGTGCTGGGAAACTTTCCCCTAACATACGCGACCACTTTTACAAGATAATATATTGTTAATGGCTATACTCCGAAGTAAAGGAGACAGTACACCTCCTTGAGGGGTTCCTCTGCTGACCCATCTTTATAGATCCACAGATCTCAAACTTGCCGTAATGCATCTTTTAGTAAGTAAGTTTTTAATAAACTTTCTTACGGTACAGTCGATGCCTAAAAACTCCAACTCCTTCATGATTGACGTAGGTTTTACATTATTGAAAGCACCATCAATGACAAGAAAAGCAACTATTGCCTTTACTATATGCATGCTTCTGCCGCGACAGGCGATCTCCAAGGATTTTTGCCCTAAGATATATTTCTATCTACCTCTCAAGAATCTTGAACATAAAGGATGACAGACTAATAGTCTTTCGCCTTCGTGTGGTAGGGTTTTCCTGCTTTCGGAATGAAAATTATCTGAGTGTCCCTCCATCCCACAGGTATATATGACATTCTGATACAAGCAGAGCATATTTCCGTAAGCAAAGGAACCTGTCTATCAGACACATCCCGTAATTCAACCGGTGATTCATCATCAGGGCCTGGCGATTTAAATGAGTCGAAACTTCTTATACAATTTCCCTTATGGCCTCCGACGAATGCATATCAGTGACAACCTCTTCTGGCGCCAAGTTGTCCGTTGGAGAATTTCCCGGAAAATCTATATCATCGAGTAGTTCTAGTGTTTCCTCACTAGACATTGTCCATACATTCTCTTACGAGAGTGTCTCGAGGACAGAATCTTCCTTAGCATAGAGACCTCAGATGTCTCCACCACGGAGCTGCAGAATTTTACCCAGGATTTGTTCTGAGCCATATTTTTTCTTAGCTCAGCCTTATAGATGTCCCAATCGTGTGGTGCTCTTGTGGCTTTTGCTGTGTTGAAAAGTTTTCTGCAGTCCTTCCTTAGACCAACCAGCTCTGGGGTCCATGGCGGTCGCAGTTTGCCCATTGTCTTGGCATTAGGGCATGCTGACACAAGCGACTCATTCAGGACATTCGTGATCCGCTTGACCACTATGTCTATATCCTCCGTTGTTTCCACTTCCTTTTCTAGTCAAGCTGGGACTGTGGTGCAGAATTTGTGCTGAAATTTATCCCAATCCCCCTTTCTTCTGTTTAGCCGAGGGACCAATACTCCAGTATTTTCGCCAAGGCTATAACTAATTTAATGATGATCAGAGAAGCTGTGGTCATCCAACACCTCCCATATTCTTCCAATTATATCTTCCGATACAAAGGTAATATCTAGTACCTCCTGCCTGTTCTTGGTAATAATGGTCGGTTTATCCTCTTTATTACAAATTGCCAAATTGAAACTTATAATATACTAGCTGACCCGGGCCCGCTCCGCTACACCTTCTTTTACTTTATATGGAACAAAAGTTCCCTTGGAATATTTATTTTCGCCAATTAAAGATATTTTAGTGAAATACCATGCTACGAAAATAGTATATCGCTTGACTAACAGTTTAACAATATAAGTGTCTTTATCCGAATCCCATATGACCTTTATTGATCTACGAATTTAAGTTTGGATGGAAGGTGTACTCCATTCTTAAAATACATATTCTACTCCCAAATACCTTTCTTGAGCCCCATATTGCGATGGTCACTAAAAAATTGCTGTTTGTGGGGTATTTTGGGTATCAATTCTTGCGAAAATGGATATCAATTCTTGCTCTACCCCCCAATACCTTTCATTTAATCACCACATTGACATGGTGGGTAAATATGCCCGATTTAGGGGTGTTTTGGTAATTGGGGTGGTCCCCCAAACTCTAAGCCCGGAAAATATATCAGCAACGTACTCTATTCTTATATATCTATATATCATTTATTTGCCATATTGCCATTGCCCTCAAAATTGGATATCAAATTCGTTTTCTAATCTCATTTAAACTCCTTCTTGCAAAAGTCAGCAAATATATCCGGTTTGAAGTATTGACCCTAAAAACTATGAATATTTAGTTCCACTCTCTTTAAGACCCAAATAGTCTTGGTGAGCAAATACGTCCTATTTGGGGGTTGCTGTGGTGGTGGGACGTCCGCTAGACGTCCCACAAACCATTAATTTGAGCCCCATATTTTCACAGTCGGCAAACATGACCGACTTGGGAGGTGTTTTGGGGATGGGCGGCCACCCAGTGAGTTGGCTTTGAAAATATATATCGGATTTGTGTTCCACTTTAAAAACCCTTTTATTTGAGCCTCATATTGCAATAGTCAGAAAAATACTTACTATTTGGGTGGTGTTGTGGGGGTGGGGTGGCCCCATAGACTTTTTTCCCATATATTGATATCAGATTCGTGCTTTACTCCCAAACACCTTTCATTTGAGCCCCATATTGCTATGGTCGTAAATTTGTCCCCTTTTGGGGATTTAGCCCCATATTTGGATATCAGATTTGTATTCTACATTCAAATACCTTTTATTTAAGCCCCATATTCCCATGGTCAGTAAATAAGTCCTGTTTGGGGTGTGTTTTGGGGAGGGGTGGACCCCCAAAAACGTGGTCCCATATTTGGATATCGGATTCGTATTCTACTCGCAAATAACTTTCATTTGAGTTCCATATTGCCATGATCGGTAAATATGTCCGATTTAGGGCTGTTTTGGAGCTTGGGATGGTCCCCCTAACACTTGGTCCGATAATTGGATATCAGATACGTTTTTTTATCCTAAATACCTTTCATTTGAGTCCCATATTGTCGCGTTTAGTCTAAATATATATTTCGTAGGCTTTAAGGTGGGGCAGCCCCCCTAGGTACCACATCCGAAATTTGGATACCAAATTTTTATTTTTAGGTTACTATATGAGAGCGCACAAAATTTCGCTTAAATCGCACCACCCATCTCCGAGACCTGGCGTTTCTGAAAATTAGGGTAAGGCGGAGGGTCCGTCCCCTCTTCAGATATCAACAAATGTAGTACACTATTTTCACCACGGGGTCGATGTGCACCATCTGTGAAAATTTCAAGAAAATCGGTTCTGCCGTTTCTGAGTCTATAAGGAACACACAAACAAAGAAACAAACCTACAAACCTACAAACAAACATAAATTGATTTTTATACCCTCCACCATAAGATGGGGGGTATACTAATTTCGTCATTCTGATTGTAACTTCTCGAAATATTCGTCTGAGACCCCATAAAGTATATATATTCTTGATCGTCGTGAAATTTTATGTCGATATAGCCATGTCCGTCCGTCTGTCCGTCCGTCAGATACGCTAAGACACGCTAACTTCCGAAGGAGTAAAGCTAGCCGCTTGAAATTTTGCACAAATACTTCTTATAAGTGTAGGTCGGTTGGTATTGTAAATGGGCCATATCGGTCCATGTTTTGATATATCTGCCATATAAACCGATCTTGGGTCTTGACTTCTTGAGCCTCTAGAGTGCGCAATTCTTATCCGATTAGGATGAAATTTTGCACGACGTGTTTCGATATTATATCCACCAACTGTGTCAAGAATGGTTCAAATCGGTCGATAACCTGATATAGCTGCCATATAAACCGATCTGGGGTTTTGACTTCTTGAGCCTCCAGAGTGCGCAATTCTTATCCGATTGGAATAAAATTTTGCACGACGTGTTTTGTTATGATATCCAACAACTGTGCCAAGTATGGTTCAAATCGGTCCTTAACCTGATATAGCTGCCATATAAACCGATCTTGGGTCTTGACTTCTTGAGCCTCTGGAGGGCGCAATTCTTATCCAATTTGAATGAATTTTTGCATGTAGTATTTTATTATGATATCCAAAAACTGTGCCAAGTATGGTTTAAATCGGTTCATAACCTGATATAGCAGTCATATAAACAGATCTGGGGACTTGACTTCTTGAGCTTCTAGAGGGCGCAATTCCTATCCGATTTGGCTGAAATTTTGCAAGACGTTTTTTATTGTTACTTTCAACAACTATGTCAAATAAGGTACAAGTCGGTTCACAACCTGATATAGCTGCCATATAAACCGATCTGGGATCTTGACTTCTTGAGCCTCTAGAGGTCGCAATTATTATCCGATTTGCCTGAAATTTTGTACGACGGATTCTCTCATGACCATCATCATACGTGTTTATTATGGTCTGAATCGGTCCATAGCCCGATACAGTCTCAGTCTCTCCATTTTACTTCTTGAGCCCCCAAAGGGCGCAATTTATATTCGGATTGACATTTTACACAGGTTTCCAACATATAATATAATTGTGGTCCAAACCGGACTATATCTTGATATCGCTCTATGGCAGAGCAAATCTTTTCTTATATCATTTTTTTGCCTAAAAAGAGATGCCGGGAAAAGAACTCGACAAATGCGATCCATGGTGGAGGGTATATAAGATTCGGCCCGGCCGAACTTAGCACGCTTTTACTTGTTTTTATGAATATCTTTAATGCTCTGTTCTATTTAGTTCATTGACAAAAAACGTGTATTTTTAATAGTTGGTCGGTAAATAGATAAAAAAGATCAATCTTTCTCACCAACAATGGTTATATCTAGTCGAATTGATTCGTAGTAGTAGGGTAGTTTCCTTCATTGTATTATACTTTATGTTTTCTTTTACGTAAATTGCTATGCCTCCACCAAATCCATCTTTGATGAGGAAAGTCCTGTTAAGCTAAAGTTATTAGTATTGTAAAAGCCGTTTTCATCGTCTGTAATATTTGTTTCCACCAAAATAATTAATTCAAATGAATCGATAACTTTATTTACGAGTGTTGCCTTTTATATTTCAGGATTAGAGAACAAGCACAAATATTAATAATCGAAAATCGCTTTATTGTTTTTCAAAATATTCCGGATGACTCATCAAATCGGTGGTTTGAGTGCTCAAAAATTTAGTAGTTTGAGTCGATGTGTGAGAGCTCGCATTGTCGTGGTGAAGAGTGACCCGTGTTCGCCGGTTAGTTTTCTTGGTTTCTTGGAAGACAACTGGCAAACAAATGGTTGTGTACCAATCAGAATTGACTGTTCTGCGTTGTTCTAGTGGTACGATTATGACATGTCCAGTTTTTCCGCAAAAACAGGCGATTGTTTGCTTGGAAGTGCTTCGTGCGCTTGTTTACTTTCGGGCTCATATGTCCACGATTCACCACCTGCCGCGATATCATAGACGTGTTTCGAAGCACCGCAATCGTATTTTTGGAGCATTTCTTTCGACCAATCCACACGAGCCTTTTTTGAGCGATTTACAAATTATGTGGGATCCATGGTTATGTTAGGTAAGGTTTAAGTGGCTGTTTGCCATCAGACTCACTCCATTGTGATACCACAGAAACAGAAGAAAGAAGGTGTCTTCAAGATTCTACCGTTGAACCATCCAGATCGCTTTAAAAAGCCCATAACTGCGAATGTTCACATCTGCAAAATCAGACAGGTTCTCAATAAAATGAGAACCTAACGTGAAACTCCTTTTGACTGCTAGTGTGGGACACACACACAGAAGTTGTTCTATAGTCTCTTCTTCGATGTCCTCACAGCTTCTGCAAAAGTCGTTGCTGGCAACCTTCAGTCTGTCAGCAATTTTTTCCGAACAGTGATCTGCCATGACGGACATAATGACTGAGACGTCTGTTCTAGCCAATGACAGCAAAGCGGTAGAGACCTTTTCAAACCTAGATTAGGCCACATAGTTTTGCAATGATCACAACCCCCTCTTTATGACCATCTATCATTCGTTGTTCTTCAGGCCTGGTCCTGAAAATATAGCTTACATGTCGCTAGAGGCATACCCACAGATTCCAGTATCCCTGGATTGTGTAGGGTAGTTCATAGTCTCGAAAGCTCATCCTTTTAACAATTCCCTGGGATACCTCTGTGGCCCTGCACCCTGAACAGATGAATTTTGAACTATTAGCCATATCGTTGAGAGATCTGTGACAGTCGACGACGGTTTTGTGTTCAGAAATACGTTCTCCAGGGATTTAATGACTGCGTGGCTGTCTGAGAAGATATTTATGCCAATCATCGTAATGACATTATATCCTAGCCATTCCACCACTTCCTTAAATGCAAGGATCTCCACTGGATACACGCGGCAGTGGTCGGGTAACCTTTTCGATATGAACAGTTCTAGATCTAAAGATTACACGCCAAAGCCAACCTGGTCGTTTAGATTGGAACCATCCGTATATAAGCCTATATGACTTCCGTATATAAGCTTACATAGCTCCCTTAACCTCGCGGCAGTGGTCGCTGCAATTTGTTTGGCAGAGGCATAAGATGTAGCATTAAATTCAATGCATCAGATAGTGTCGTCCTCAATACAGCTGTGAAGTACAAACAAGCCATCCTTTGGATCCGGTTAAGTACTGATCAGTAGGTGGACTTTTGAAATGCCGTTCACCTCACCACAACACCATATAACATTATAGGTCTGACAAAGCCAGCATATACCCAATGCATGGCAAAAACCCCAAATTTTGCCAATGGTTTTCTTGCAGATGTATAAGGCAAGGGTCGTCTTTCTTGCCCTTTCAAAAATGTTTGATTTGAAGTTCAATTTCCTGTTCAGCAAAACGCCCAGGTAGTTTGCGCTTTCTGGTAATGGAACATTCTCTCCTCCCAAGGAGACAGCTGCTACTGTAGGCATTATGTATTTTATGCTGAAAAGAACTACAATACTTTTTATACCCTCCATCATAGGATGGGGGTATACTAATTTCGTCATTCTGTTGGTAACTCCTCGATATATTCGTCTAAGACCCCATAAAGTATATATATTCTTGATCGACATGACATTTTAAGTCGAACTAGCCATGTCAGTCCGTCTGTCTGTCAAAAACACGCTTACTTTCGAAGGAGTAAATCTAGCCGCTAGCAATTTTGCATAAATACTCCTTATAAGTGTAGGTCGGTTGGGATTGTAAATGGGCTATATCGGTATACGTTTTGATATATTTGCCATATAAACCAATTTGGGATCTTGACTTCTTGAGCCGCTAGAGGGCACAATTCTTATCCGATTTAGCTGAAATTTGCATAAAGTGTTTTGTTATGGTTGAACAACTGTGCCAAGAATAATTCAAATCGGTCCATAACCTGATATAGCTGCCATATAAACCGATCTGGGGTCTTGACTTCTTGAGCCACTAGAGGACGCAATTATTATCCGATTTGGCTGAAATTTTGCATGAGGTGTTTTGTTATGACTTTGACCAACTGTGCTAAGAAATCCGTCCATAACCTGATATAGCTTCCATATAAACCGATCTGGGATCTTGACTTCTTGAGCCTCTACAGAGAGCAATTCCTATCCGATTTGGCTGAAATATTGCATGTCGTGTTTTGTTATGACTTCCAACAACTGTATTAAGAATAGTTCAAATCGGTCCATAACCTGATATAGCTGCCATATAAACCAATCTGGGGTCTTGACTTCTTGAGCCTCTAGAAGACGCAATTATTATCCGATTTGGCTGAAATTTTGCATGAGGTGTTTTGTTATTACTGCCAACATCTGTGCGAATAATAGTTCAAATCGGTTCATAACCTGATATAGCTGCCATATAAACCGATCTGGGGTCTTGACTTCTTAAGCCACTTGCAATTATTATCCGACTTAGCTAAAATTTTGTACAACTGCTTCTATTATGACCTTTAAAAAATGTCGAAAATGGCATGAATCGGTTTATAGCCTAATGCAGCTCCCCTATAAACCGATCTCCCTATTTTATGTCTTCAGCCCCTAAAATGCGCAATTCTTACTAGATTTGGCTGAAATTTTACACAATGACTTCTACTCTGGTCTTCAATATTGAGTTCAATTATGGTCCGAAATGAACCATAACTTGATAATGTTCCAATAACATAACAATTCTTTACTTTTAGCCTTTATTTGCCTAAAAAGAGATAACGTGGCAAGAGCTCGACAAATACGATCCATGGTGGAGGGTATATAAGTTTCGGCCCGGCCGAACTTAGCACGCTCTTACTTGTTATTAATAAATTTTCTATGGTAGAGTTGATGCCTAGAAACTCCAACTCCTTCATGATTGACGTCGGTTTTACGTTATTGAAAGCACCTTCAACGTCAAGAAATGCTAACATTGTATATTCCTTGACAGCGAGAGAACCTTCTATGAAGCCGACTAGGTCATAGAGTTCTGTTTTAGTGGATTTGCCTTTACTATATGCATGCTGCTGCCGTGACAGGTGATCTCCAGGCATCTTTGCCGTAAGATATGTTTCTATCAACCTCTTAAGAGTCTTCAACAGACTAATAGGACGAAAATCATTCGCCTTCGTGTGGTAGGGTTTTACTGCTTTCGGAATGAAAATTACCTTCTAGTCCCTCCATTCAACAGTTATATATGACATTCTGATATAAGAAGAGTATATCTCCCTAAGACAGGGCATCAGTCTATCAGACACAACTTGTAATTCAACCGGTGATACATCATCAGAGACTGGCGACTTAAAGGAATCGAAACTTTTTATCACCCAAAGGATTTTGGCTCAGACACAATTTCCCTAATAACTTCTGACGAATGCATATCAGTGACAACTTCTTCTGGCGCCACATTGTCCGTTGGAGAATTTCCCGGGAAATGTGTATCAACGAGTAGTTCTTGTGTTTCCTCACTAGACATTGTCCATACATTATCTGACTTCTGAATTTACATCACCGAAGTAAGACTCGAGGACAGAATCTTCCTTAGTATAGAGGCCTCATATGTATCCTTCACGGAGCTGCAGAATTCTACTCAGGCTTTATTCTGAGCCTTTCTCAGCTCGCCCTTATATTGCATTTTCTAAGATAGCCTTATAGATGTCCCAATCGTGTGGTGCTCTTGTAACTTTCGCTCTGTTCAAGAGTTTTCTGCAGTCCTTCCATTGACCAACCAGCTTTGGGGTCCACCATTGCGGTCGCTGTTTGCCCCTTACCATGGCTAGGGCATGCTGACACAAGCGAGTCATTCAACCTATACTATTTACAACTACCTGGACCGGGCCCGCTCCGCTGCCCCTTATTTTACTTTATATGGAGCAAAATTATTCTTTGAATATTAATTTTCGACAATTAAAGAGAATTTATAAATATTGTATAAATGCTTTTATCTGGATTCCATATGATCTTTATTGGTCTATGCATCCGCTCGCAGGGTTTAGGGTCAATAATGTTTGGGTGTTTGATATACTCCATTATTAAAAGTCTTTATTTCAGCACGATATTGTAATGATGTCGGATTTAGGGGTGTTATCGGGGGTGAGCTGGTCTCTTAGACACTTGGCTCAGAAAAAATTATCAGCATCGTTCTCTTCTCTCAAATACCATTCATTTCAACCCCATATTGCCATTGGTGTAAGGGGAGATTATGGGATGAGGCATCCTCAAATATTTGGCCCCAAAATTTTTACTTTGGGGGGTGTTTTGAGAAGGGGTGGTGCCCCAAATACATGGTCCCACATTTGGATATCAGATTCGTATTCTACTCCCAAATACCTTTATTTGAGAACCATATTGCGATGGTCAGGAAATAATTGTTGTTTGTGGGGTGTTTTAGGGAAGGGGCAGACCCCCAATGCTTTTCATTTGAGTCCCACATTGACGTGATTGGTAAATATGACCGCTTTAGCACTGAAAATATATCAGCATCGTGCTCTACTCTCGAATATCATTTATTTGAACCCCATATTGCCATTGGTCTTAAAATTGGATATCAAATTCGTTTTCTAATCTCAAATACCTTTCATTTAAACCACTTATTGCAAAAGTCGGCAAATATATCCGGATTATGGTATGGGCCCTAAAAACAATCATTTGAGCCCCATATTTCTATAGTCAGCAAACATGACCGGTTTCGGAGGTGTTTTGGGGGATGGGGCGGCCGTTCAGTGGCTTGGCCCTGAAAATACATATCATATTTGTATTCTACTCTAAAATACTTCTCATTACGGCTGACATTGGAATGATCAGCGGCTCACAATGGAATGGTCGGCGCCTAGAGAGAGAATATGACCGTTGCCCCGCCCTTGATATTAAAATCGTTCTGGGAGATTTTTATGCGAAGATAAGGAAGAAAGACATTTTTGGTCCAACGGGCGGAAAGTTTGGTCTCCACGAGATAACGTCCAGAAAGAAAAAGAAAGTGGAAAGACGTGAGTGTGAGCGAATTGAGATGTACATAAGTCGGAATGAAGTCCGGAAATTCTACCAAAGAACATCACTGACACAGATAACATGCTGAGGATATGCAAAGAACATTTTACCCAACTGCTAGTGTCCGACGTTGGCGGAGTAGAGCATACCGCAGAACCAATCCCTGATGATGGTATAGAATGTTTACCTCCTAGTCAGAATGAGGTCCAAGTAGCAGTGACCCGACTAAAGAACAACAAGGCAGCAGGGGTCGACGGGTTACCCGCTGAACTATTTAAGACCGGAGGCGACACGCTGGTAAGGCGTATGCATCAGTTTATCTGCGCACTTTGGCTAGAAGAACGCATACCCGATGATTGGAACCTCAGCATACTACAATATGTCCCGTACACAAGAAAGGAGACAAGACGGAATGTGCCAACTACAGGGGTCTCCTCCACATCGCATACAAGATACTCTCGAGCGTACTGTGTGAAAGATTAAAAACTAAAGTCAATGAGATAATTGGGCCCTATCAATGTGGCTTTAGACCTGGTAAATCCACTCTAGACCAGATATTCACACTGCCCCAAATCCTGGAAAAGACCCGAGAAGGACAAATCAACACCTACCATATCTTTGTTGACTACAAAGCCGCCACCGATAGTCCTTTACGTTCAAATCAATGAGACTCTTCAAGATGGCACTTGCTGATACGCGTAACTGCAGCCTTGAAAGAATCGAAAGAGAGTCATTGAAAATGGGTCTGGCAGTAAATGGAGATAACACAAAATGGATGGTTTGAACTCTCAAAAATCCTTGCACAACCGAGCAGATAAAGAAAATGGATAAAGTTGGGAACCACAACATTAGACAGTTAGTATCTTTATTTACCTCGGCACCGCCGTAACCGAAACGAATAACACCAGTTTTGAGATTAAGCGAAGAATAATACTGGCAAAAAGATGCTACTTTGGACTAAGTATGCAGTTTAGAAACAAGGCCACCTCTCGACAGACGAAGATTACACTATACAAGACACTGATACTACCCGTGCTGTTATATGGTTCTGATGCATGGGTACTTGTGAAAGCAGATGAGGCAGTGCTTGGAGTATTTGAGAGAAAGATTCTTCGTAAAATATATGGACCAGTTTGCGTAATTGGAGAATATAGGCGACGTATGAACTACGAGCTGTATGACGACGATTGCATAGTTACAAGCATCAAAATACAACGGCTGCGTTGGCTAGGTCATGTTGTCAGAATGGATGAAGAAGCTCCAGCAAAGAAGTCTTTTGAAGGCAAACACGGTGGTACACGCAAATCGGGAAGACCAAAAGCCCGATGATGAGATCAAGTTGTGGGAGACACCTCGAAACTTGGTGTCAGAGATTTTAGAATGAGCGCAGAAGATCGAGGCGCTTGGAACGCTATTCTACAGTCGGCTAGCAATATATTTGGTGCAGTGGCGATAGTTCTTACTAACAAACCATGTAAAATTTTTGAACAAAGAAGTGTTGCCCAGCAACACGTCGTTTGGTTTTGTCTATCGATGAGCTAAAAATGGTTGCAACCTTAACGTTAAGGTTTACAACTCCTGTCAGCACGCTGAACGTCACAATTTCGGGGCTATGGCAGCCTGCATTTATTTGTGTCCCCACACATTAATTCATTATTCACACAGTGTCCCGTTAGGTTATTATAATTGATCGACTGTTTTGGGGTGAGGTTGTCCGATAGATATCTAAGCAGAATAATGAGATCAGATTCGCACTTCACAATCTTTTCCTTTAATTTAACTCCATATTGTCTTGATTGGCTTATACAGCCGTTTCGAGGGCGTCTATATGAGGGTTGTGCGCCACACTGCCACTTTTGCACAAATTTGAATGACGCAAATTAATAGGTCAAATAATCTATTGGAGGCGATTTTAGGGGGTAAAACACTACCTAGATTCATGGACACAAAGTTTAATGTCATATTCGTAATCTGCTCTCAAATGCCTTTTATTTGAGTATTAAATAGCTATGATAGTGTAAAATTCCTATTTGGAGGGCTTTTTGCCGGTAGGGCGAACCACAAATACTAAGACATAATTTTTTTGTCATATTCGTAATCAACTTTCAGTACCATATTCGTATTCTACTCCCCAATACCTTTCTTTTGATACCCATATTGTCCCTATTGGTCCACTTTTGATTTTAAGTGGTGTTTTTGGGATAACGGGGGAGGGTCCGCCCCCTTCCAGTATCAACAAACTAAAAAGCCTTTTCCTCCTTCCTAACCATTTTAGTAATCTTCTCCCGAATACCTTTCATTCGAGTCATATGTTGTCATTATTGTCCAATAAACGTATTTTAGCGAGTTTTGAGGACGGGGCGGCTTTCCAATTACTTGGATCCAAATTTTATACCCTCCACCATAGGATGGGGGTATACTAATTTAGTCATTCTGTTTGTAACTACTCGAAATATTCGTCTGAGACCCCATAAAGTATATATATACTTGATCATCGTAACATTTTATGTCGATCTAGCCATGTCTGTCTGTCGAAAGCACGCTAACTTTCAAAGGAGTAAAGCTAGCCGCTTGAAATTTTGCACAAATATTCTTATTGGTGTAGGCTGGTTGAGATTGTAAATGGGCCATTTCGGTCCATGTTTTGATATAGCTGCCATACAAACCGATCTTGGGTCTTGACTTCTTCTTTTATGTCGATCTAGCCATGTCTGTCTGTCGAAAGCACGCTAACTTTCAAAGGAGTAAAGCTAGCCGCTTGAAATTTTGCACAAATATTCTTATTGGTGTAGGCTGGTTGAGATTGTAAATGGGCCATTTCGGTCCATGTTTTGATATAGCTGCCATACAAACCGATCTTGGGTCTTGACTTCTTGAGCCTCTAAAGGGCGCACTTCTTATCCAATTGGAATGAAATTTTGCACGTGTTTTGTAATGATATCCAACAACTCTGCCAAGTATGGTTCAAATTGGTCCATAACCTAATATAGCTGCCATATAAACCGATCTTGGGTGTTGACTTCTTGAGCCTCTAGAAGGCGCAATTCTTATCCGATTGGAATAAAATTTTGCACGACGGGTTTTCTTATAATAGTTGTTTTCCTGATGTAGCTGTCACATAAACCGATCTGGGGACTTGATTTCTTGAGCTTCTAGAGGGCCCAATTCCTATCCGATTTGGATGAAATATTGCAAAACGTATTTTATTATGATTTTCAAAAACTGTGCCAAATAAGGTTAAAATCGGTTTATATGGCATCTTGACTTCTTGAAACTCTAGAGGTCGCAATTATTATCCGATTTGCCTGAAATTTTGTACGACGGATCCTTTCATGACCATCATCATACGTCTTTATTATGGTCTGAATCGGTCCATAGGCCGATACAGCTCCCATGTAAATCGGTCTCTCTATTTTACTTCTTGAGCCCCCAGAGGGCGCAATTTATATTCGGATTGGCTGACATTTTACACAGGTTTCCAACATATAATTTAATTGTGGTCCGAACTGGACCATATCTTGATATCGCTCTAATAGCAGAGTAAATCTTTTCTTTTATCCTTTTTTGCCTAAGAAGAGAAGCCGGGAAAAGAACTCGACAAATGCGATCCATGGTAGAGGGTATATAAGATTCGGCCCGGCCGAACTTAGCACGCTTTTACTTGTTATATGAAATGCCTAGTTTACTCCTGGATACCTTTCATTTGAATTCCATATTGTCCCGATCGGTTCACTTTAATTTTTGGGACGTACTTTTAGGGTTGGGGGGAGGGTCCGCCACCTACCTATATTAATGAATTATATAGCCTACTACCCGGAACGGGCCCGCTCCGCTGCACCTTCTTTTACTTTATATGGAACAAAATTTTTCTTGGAATATTTATTTTCGACAATTAAAGAGCTTTTAGTGAAATTCCATGCTACGAAAATAATATATCGCTTGACAAACAGTTTAACAATATAAGTGCCTATATCTGAATCCCATATGATCTTTATTGGTCTACGAATTTAAGTTTGGATGCAAGGTGTACTCCATTCCAAAAATGCTTTATTTCAGCCCGATATTCTCATGGTGTCTGATTTAGGGATGTTTTCGGGGGTGAGGTGGCCCCCCAGACACTTGGCGCTTTAGGGATGTTTTGGGGAGTGGGTGGTCCCCCCATCATTGAGCACTGAGAATATATCAGCAACGTGCTCTATTCTCATATATTATAACCCCATATTGCCATTGGCCTAAAAATTGGATATCAAATTCGTTTTCTAATCTCAAACACCATTCACTAAAACCTTTTATTGAAAAAGCCAGCAAATATATCCGGTTCAGGGTATGGGCCCTAAAAACTATGAATATCAAACTCCACAGTCTTGAAGACCCAAATTGTCTTGGTGATCAAATACGTCCTACTTGGGGGTTGTTATGGTGGTGGGACGTCCCTTATACAGTTGGTCCCGGATGTTGATGTCAGATTTATGGTCTACTCCAAATAACCCTTCATTTGAGCTCCATTTTTTCATAGTCGGCAAACATGATCGGTTTGGGGGATTGGGTGGCCACTGAGTGACTTGGCTTTGAAAAATATGTATCTGATTCGTGTTCTACTCTAAAATACGTCTTATTTGAGCCTCATATTGCAATGGTCAGCAAATACTTTCTATTTGGGTGGTGCTGTGGGGGTGGGGTGGCCCCATAGACACTTTTCCCGAACATTGATATCAGATTCGTGCTTTACTTCCAAAGACCTTTCATTTAGGGGCGCCCCCACATAGGATATAGCTGCCATATAGACCGATATTTTGATTTTAGGTTTTCAGGCCATAAAAGGCGCATTTATTATCCGATGTCCCTTAAATTTGAGACATTGAGTTGTGTTAGGCTGTTCGATGTCCTTCTTCAATTCGGCCCAGATCACTCTCACTCTCAAACACCTTTAATTTGATTCCCATAGTGAAGTGATTGGTCTAAAAATCCGTTTGGCGGGGTTTGGGATTGGGCGGCCCTTCTAGTCACCCCACCCCCAGATTTTGATATCAAATGTTTGTTTTTACGTTACTGTAGGTGTGCAAACAAAATCGCCCTACCCATCTACTAGTTCCGGTGTTTTTGAAAATTTGGATATGGAGAAGGTCCCCCCTTCACATTAAAAAAATTAAGTACCCTTTTTTCACCACGGGTCCGTAATGCATCATCTGTGAAAATTTCAAGAAAACCGGTTCTGCCGTTTTTGAGCCTATATGGACCACGCAAACAAAGAAATCGACAAACAAACAAACAAAAATTCACTTAGATATATATATATATATATATATATATATATATATATATATATATATATATATATATATATATATATATATATATATATATATATATATATATATATATATATATATATATATATATATATATATACTAGCTGACCCGAGCCCGCTTCGCTGCGCCTTCTTTTACTTTATATGGGACAAAAGTTCCTTGCAATATTAAGTTCCGACAATTAAAGAGCTTTTAGTTAAATACCATGCTACGAAAATAGTATATCGCTTGACTAACAATTTAGCAATATAAGTGCCTTTGTCCGAATCCCATATGATCTTTATTGGTCCAATAATTTAAGTTTAGATGTAAGGTGTACTCCATTCTTAAAATACTTTAATTCAGCCCGCTACTCTCATGATATCTGATCTGGTTGTTTTCGGAGGTGAGGTGGTCCCCCAGACACTTGGCCCTGAAAAATATCAGCATCGTGCTCTTCTTTCAAAAACAATTTATTTAAACCCCATTTTGTCATTGGTTTAGTGGAGTTTACAGGAAAGTGGGTATCAATTTTTGCTCAATTTTTGCCCGGAAAATATATCAACAACGTCCTCATATATCTCATGTATCTATATGTCATTTATTTGAACCCCATATTGCCATTGGCCTCAAAATTGGATATCAAATTCGTTTTAAAATTTCGTTTAAACTCCCTATTGCAAAAGTCAGCAAATATGTCCGGCTTGGGGTATTGGGCCTTAAAACTATGAATATTTAGTTCCACTCTCTTTACGACCCAAATTGTCTTGGCGAGCAAATATGTCCTATTTGGAGGTTGTTATAGTGGTGGGACGTCCCCTAGACAGTTGGTCCCTAATGTTGATATCAGATACGTGGTCTACTCCCAAATACCTTTAATTTGAGCCCCATATTTTCATAGTCGGTAAACACGACCGGGGGTGTTTTGGGGAATGGGCGGCCACTCAGTGAGTTGGCCTTGGAAATATTTATCGGATTAGTGTTCCATTCTAAAAACCCTCTTATTTGAGCCTCATATCGCAAAAGTCAGCAAATACTTACTACTTAGGTGGTGTTGTGGGGGTGGGGTGGCCCCATATACACTTTTCCCATATATTGATATCAGATTCGTGTTTTACTCCCAAAGACCTTTCATTTGAGCCCCCTATTGCTATGGTCGTAAATTTGTACCCTTTGGGGAATGTTTTTGGTGAGAGGCGGCCCCCCAAACACTTGGTTCCATATTTGGATATCAGATTATCATTCTACACTCAAATAACTTTTATTTAAGCCCCATATTCCCATGGTTAGTATATAAGTCCTGTTTGGGGGGTGTTTTGGGAAGGGGTGGACCCCCAGAAACGTGGTTCCACATTTGGATATCAGATTCGTATTCTACTCGCAAATACCTTTCATTTGAGTCCCATATTGTCATTGTCGGTAAATATGTCCGATTTAGCGGTGTGTGGTGTTGTGGGGGTGGCCCCATAGACACTTTTCCCGTATATTGATATCAGATTTGTGCTTTACTCCCAAAGACCTTTCATTTGAGCCCCATGTAGCTATGGTCGTAAATGTGTCCCCTTTGGGGGAGGTTTTTGGGGAGAGGCGGCCCCCCAAACACTTGATCTCATATTTGGATATCAGATTCTAATTCTACACTCAAATACCTTTTATTTAAGCCCCATATTCCCATGGTCAGTAAATAAGTCCTGTTTGGAGGGGTGTTTTTGGGAAGGGGTGGATCCCCAGAAACGTGGTCCCACTTTTGGATATCAAATTCGTATTCTACTCGCAAATACCTTTCATTTGAGTGCCATATTGTCATTGTAATCGGTAAATATGTCCGATTTAGCGGTGTTTGGGGGGTTGGGGTGGTCCCCCTAGTACTTGGTTCGACAACTGGATATCAGATACGTTTTCTTATCCTAAATACCTTTCATTTGAGTCCCATATTATCATGATTGGTCTAAATTTTTGTTTGGTAGGTTTTAGAAACACACAAACATACAAAAAACAAACATACAATTGATTTTTATATATAATATATATATATATATATATATATATATATATATATATATATATATATATATATATATATATATATATATATATATATATATATATATATATATATATATACACTTTTTCAAAACCAAAATACTGTCAAAATTCTTCTGTAACTATGAAATTGGTAAAATACCTCAAATTTTTTTTATTAAAAATTTTGATCACTACTGAGTTAGAGCTGGCAAACTATCGATAGTCGCAACAATCGATTTTTTCGAAATTATTAATGATAATTATCGATAGTATCGATAATTCCCCATTACATATATATCAAACGAAATGAGAAGTAACAAGTAAAAACGTGCTAAGTTCTGCCGGGCCGAATCTTATATACCCTCCACCATGGATCGCATTTGTCGAGTTCTTTTCCCGGCATCTCTTCTTAGGCAAAAAAAAGGATATAAGAAAAGATTTGCTCTGCGATTAGAGCGATATTAAGATATTGTTCGGTTTGGACCACAATAAACTTATATTTATGTTGGAGACCTGTGTAAAATGTCAGCCAATTCGAATAAGAATTGCGCTCTTTGTGGGATCAAGAAGTAAAATAGAGAGATCGATCGAGATGGTCATGAGAGAATCCGTCGTACAAAATTTCAGGCAAATCGGATAATAATTGCGACTTCTGGAAGCTCAAGAAGTCAAGATCCCAGATCGATTTATATGGCAGCTATATCAGGTTATGGACCGATTTGAACCATACTTGGCACAGTTGTTGGATATAATAACGAAACACGTCGTGCAAAATTTCATTCCAATCGGATAAGAATTGCACACTCTAGAGGCTCAAGAAGTCAAGACCCAAGATCGGTTTATATGACAGCTATATCAGGTTATGAACCGATTTGAACCATATTTGGCACAGTTGTTGGATATCATAACAAAATACTACGTGCCAAAATTCAAATTGGATAAGAATTGCGCCCTCTAGAGGCTCAAGAAGTCAAGGCCCAAGATCGGTTTATATGACAGCTATATAAGGTGATGGACCGATTTGAACCATACTTGGCACCGTTGTTGGATATCATAACAAAACACGTCTTGCAAAATTTCATTCCAATCGGATAAGAATTGCGCACGCTAGAGGCTCAAGAATCAAGAGCCAAGATCGATTTATATGGCAGCTATATCAGGTTATGGACTGATTTGAACCATACTTGGCACAGTTATTGGATATCATAACAAAACACGTCGTGCAAAATTTCATTCCAATCGGATAAGAATTGCGCACTCTAGAGGTTCAAGAAGTCAAGACCCAAGATTGGTTTATATGGCAGCTATATCAAAACATGGACCGATATGGCCCATTTACAATACCAACCGACCTACACTAATAAGAAATATTTGTGCAAAATTTCAAGCGGCTAGCTTTACTCCTTCGGAAGTTAGCGTTAGCTGACGGACGGACGGACGGACAGACGGACGGACGGACATGGCTAGATCGACATAAAATGTCACGACGATAAAGAATATATATACTTTATGGGGTCTCAGACGAATATTTCGAGTAGTTACAAACAGAATGACGAAATCAGTATACCCCCCATCTTATGGTGGAGGGTATAAAAATCGGGAGATTGATTTATACAGAAGCAGTATTAATGGACAGATAGAATTAAACCAAATATAATAAGTCAGTTGGAAGTCATGAGAAAAATCATTGTTCAAACTTTAAGGCCAATCTGTCTTACTAATTCAGTGTGTAATATATTATTTTTATTCAATTTTGCAAAAAAAAATTAACTTTGCCGAAAGTATCGTTAAGAAAAATATCAATCGATATTCAGACAAAAATAAAATATCGATAGTGCCGTCGATATTTTGCCAGCCCTACAATAGATGCAGGAACTGATCAATTGGCGGTAAAATTTGGTCATATGGTCTGAGCAATATTTTGTACTGCTTGCCAACACATTTTTAGACTCAGGCTATTACAGACTCAGCTTCAACATTTTGATGAATTTTTTCCTTTGCGCTCATTTTGACGAAGACACCTGGTTCGAGTCTCAAGGACAAGGCCGAACCTATTCTATCTTCGTGTGTCTTTAATTTGCCTAGGCCATCGGTCTTCTCCGGCCAAAACGATCTTTAAGAAGTTGGTGCGAATGATCCTAAGACTCTCACTAATAAGGAGAGAGACTCCCTAAATTGGGCTCAGGGATTCGCTGCACAGGCTACCCCAAAGACTACACGTCAAGATTCGGAAACTGCACCGCAGTCAACCAAAAGGCTACTGTTACCTGAAGGGTGTCCCATGCCTAAAAGAACTAGGGCAAACAATAGTAAGATGGGTCCAAGAACCTTTGCTAACGTCGCTAGGGACATTTTGGTGATGGCAGTTGTCGACAAGGGTGAAGAACAGGGCGAATATCTAGGAATAATTGGAGTGGGATATTCAATGGAATGTCATCAGTATACATCCAGCGTGTTGGATGTACGATCGATCCGTGGAGCGAATATCGATTCGGATCATTACCCTGTAACAAGACAAAGGTTCGCACCCGTTTGAACGTGGCAAGGAAAGAACGATCTGACACTGCACGAAAAGCTGAAAACACAACAGATGGAAACTGCATACTCCACTCAACTGACCCAACTGCTTGATGAAAGCACTCCAGCAATCCATTGCTCACTCCGTACATGGGTACCAGAAGCCTCCCCAAGAAATCCATGGTACGACCAAGAGTGTCGAGATGCTATCGGAACCAAGAATGCGTCATATAGAGCAACCCTGCAATCAGTAGCAACGATGAAGAGAGTAATCGGGAGAAAAGGAGAGAGGAGAAATGTCTATTCCGCAGAAAGAAAAAGGAAATCAAACATGTGAGTGTGAGAGAATTAAGATGTACAGCAGTCAGAATGAAGTCCGGAAATTCTACCAAAGAATTAAACATCAATCTGACGGCTTTGGTGCGGGCGCATCCTCTTGCAGAGACAAAGAAGGAAATCTGGTAACTGGCACAAATAGCGTGCAGAGGATATGGAAAGAAAATTTTACCCAACTGCTAGTGTCCGACGTTTGCGGCCGTTACCGTTACCTCCTTTCCAAAATGAGGTCCATGTAGCAGTGCCCCACTGAAGAACAACAAGGCAGCAGGATACGCTGAACTATTTAAGACCGGAGTCGACACGCTGATAAGGCGTATGCATCAGCTTGTCTGTGCAATCTGGCTAGAAGATCGCAAACCCGATGATTGGAATCTCAGCATACTATGTCCCATACACAAGAAAGGAGACAAGACGGAATGTGCCAACTACAGAGAAATATGTCTCCTCCACATCGTATACAAAATATTCTCGAGCGTACTGTGTGAAAGATTAAAACCTAAAGTTGATGAGATAATTCGGACCTATCAATGCGGCTTTAGACCTGGTAAATCCACCCCAGGCAGATATTCGCACCGCGCAAAGACATGGTTAAAAGGCTAGAAGGACAAATCAACACCTACCATCTCTTTGTTGACTACAAAGCCGCCTTCGATAGTCCTCTACGTTCAAAGTTATTTCAAGCCATGTCTGAGTTTGGTATCCCTGCAAAATTAAACAGACTTTGCAGGATGACATTTGCTGAAATACGTTCCTCAGTAAGAATAGGAAGAAATCCCTCCGAACCATTCAATACCAAATGAGGTTTCAGAGAAGGAGACAACTAATCGTTTAATATCCTTCTAGAGAAGAGAACACATGCTACTCACCTATGCCGACGACATCAATATCATAGGTCGTCACCGGAAGTGATAAGGCGTATGCATCAGCTTGTCTGCGCATGCCAGCTGATTAGAACCTCAGCATACTATGTCCCGTACACAAGAAAGGAGACAAGGCAGAATGTGCCAACTACAGAGGAATAAGTCTCCTCCCCAACTCATACCAGTTATTCTCGAGCGTACTGTGTGAAAGATTAAAACCTAAAGTCAATGAGATAATTAGGACCTATCAATGCGGCTTTAGACCAGGTAAATTCACACCACACAGAAATCCTGGAAAGACCCGAGAAGGACAAATCAACACTGACCATCTTTTTGTTGACTACAAAGCCGCTTTCGATGGTCTTACATGTTCAAAGGTATTTCAAGCCATGTCTGACTTTGGTAACCCTGCAAAATTAATAAGACTCTGCAGCTTGATACTTGCTGATACACGTTCCTCAGTAAGAATAGGAAGAAATTCCAAACTAGATTTCAAGAACAAGGACAAGGAGACGTGTGATCTCCTTAATATCTTGCTGGAGAAGATTATACGAGATGCAGATGTGAATAGATATGGCACACTACTCACAAAACAAAGAAGGCTACTCGCTTATGCCGACGACATTGATATCATGGGTCGATCACTGGAAGTAGTGATTGCAGCCTTTAAAAAAATCGAAAGGGAATCAGTGAAAATGGGTCTGGCAGTAAATACAGATAAGACGACATGGATGGTCTTAACTCCCAAAAAGCTTTGTCCAATGGAGTAGATAAAGAAGATGGATAAAGTTGGGAACAACAACTTTGAGATAGTCAGCAACTTTATCTAGCTCGGCACCGCCGTAACCGAAACAAATGATACCAGTTTTGAGATAAAGCGAAAAATAATATGGCTAACAGATGCTTCTTTGGATTAAGGAACACGACCACGTCTCGACAGACGAAGATTGCACTAACAAGACACTGATACTACCCGTATTGTTATATGGTTCGGAGGCATGGGTACTAGGTCATGTTGTCAGAATGGATGAAGCAGCAAAGAAGTCTTTTGAAGGCAAACACGGTGGTACACGCAAACTGGGACAAACAAAAACTCGATGGAATGATCAAGTGGTGGGAGACACTTTGAACGCTTGGAACGCTATTCTATATTCGGCTAGTGAAACAATTGTACTGTCATAGCTAATTAAAGTAAGTAAGTTACCAGTATACTCCGACGTCCTTGCTGATTTTCCTGGGTCTCCTCCAGTTTGTGACGATGCAGGATGGTATCGGGGCCGATACAGACTAATTGCCTTCGGCGATCAACGCGTCATTAGTCGAGAAGGAAAATATGACGCTTGTTTGGATACCAAAGATTCCCTCAGATAATGAATCTAATCTAAATCTTCAAGCACCGACTGAAAGATTGGATGAAGCTGATGTTGACCGGAGACATGCAGTATTCGTACTCAACTCCGGCTGTCCCACAGGCCTCAACAAGTCCGAAGGAGTTGTATCCTACGTGTTCAACAAGTTAAAACTGAAGGTCTATAGAAGCGGTGGGTTTGGGGAATCAGGAGACGACATCATCGCTTAAGTTTGGCGGATTTTAAGAGACCGAAAATCGCCCTTCCACGATCGAGACAGGAATGGAGGGAACCGAACCGGACCCGACAAGCCCTGTGTGGGAAGGCCATCCGGATGGACTGGGCTCAAGGTGTGCTCCAGCGGGGAAGAACGGAACTCATGAATTACTTTAACAGCAGCAGCTAGTGTCCAGGGTTCTGAGGAAGAGTGGTTCCACTGCTTTCTCACCTGCCCCTAGACGCGCAGTGAAGCTCATCATGACAATATCTAACGAATCTTGTGAGGATGAACTCCTGTTGGAATGGCGAGGCTAACGCAACAGTGGTGGATGTTCTGAATCCTGACTATGGTCCGGTTTCTACAGATAAATCTCCTTTATTGTAAGGCTGCTTCGGCGGCACTACAGGTCCTCCTGATGGCAGCGGAATTTGACGTAGTTCTTATCCAGGAACCATGGGTGTGTGTAGAAATGGTTTAAGGACTAAATATACAGAGCCTATATTATTGCAAAGAGTAGTCATAATGTTTTTCTTCTTCCGTTGCTAAGCACTGAAGATTTAGTAGTAGTCATCCTGGAAATAAATTAGTCTCATTATTGGATATGTTGCTTATAAGGGTATAGAAGCCATAATTTTGGTTTGATCTTTATAAAATTTTGAGTGAGGTGTTTTATTTGACGTGTGCTAATTTTTATCCGTCCAGATTTAGATATATATTGTTTCATATGATATGGCCTTTAAGGCTCTGATTGCTACAATTTAGGTCCTATCGTAAGAAAATCTTACTAGGTCCTATTCATTAGTTTTATTTGTTTAAGTTTTCTCCAATAGATCCAATAGATGATTGGGGTGGTGTTTTAAGCTGCTTTGGAGTGTTATATAGAAGCCAAAGCATAACAACCTCCGATGTATGCTTTGGATCGTTATCTTGTTGGAACCAAATGTCGTTGCTAACCCTAGTTTAGCAGCACTTGGTTTCAATTTGTGTTTTCAAAATATTGAGATAACCCCATTTATCCATTTTGGACTCAATAAATTCTAATTGAACCACTCCACTAGCAGCCATACACCCCCACACCATAACTCCACTACCACCGTGCTTCACCGTTCCAACTAAATTTTGTTTTTCCAGCTCAGTCCCGGACTTGCGCCACACTATTTGCCGACCTTTAATGCCAAAAATACAGAATTTGTTCTCGTCGGATAAAATAATTTGTTTCCAGAATTCAGGAGGCTTATTGATGAAAGTATTAGCGAATACAATCTTTTGTCTGTTTATGACTGAAATATACCGCTTTCTTCGAGCAACTCTTCCATGAAATCCAGCTCTATGTAATATTTTTCTGGCAGTTTCGGCACAGATGCTTTTTTTAAACATTTTTTTAATATTTTCAACAATTTTGGTTGATGTTATACGAGGCTTGTTGCTTGCCATATTAATCACTTTGCGCTCTTCTCTAACGGATAATTTTTTTGGACGCCCAGGGCGAGGCTTTAAAGTTATAATGCCAGATTCTTTGTAATTATTACAAATATAAGAATACGTTCTTCCAACTGTTCCACCGATATTTCTGAAGCTTTGTCCTTCTTTCCACAATTTAATAATTATTTTTCTTTCAGATATGCATATTTCCTTTCCTTTAGTTTCCATGTTTCCACATTTAATAATTTTTCAAAAAACACGTGTAACTAAATAAGAACAGGCATCAGAAAAAGTAACGGTACTTTCGAAGTAAACAAAGTGAACGCAACCTTTTTGGTTGTCATAATTTCTTCTTATGAGACAAAAGTACCGTTAGAACAAAAAAGCAAAAGCAAACTTGTATTGGGTTGCCCAAAAAGTAATTGCGGATTTATCATAAAGTCGTCGTTGACAAATTTTTTCATCGCTTGTGACTCTGTAATTGCATTCTTTCTTCTGTCAGTTATCAGCTGTTACTTTTAGCTTGCTTTAGAAAAAAAGTGTAAAAAAGTATATTTGATTAAAGTTCATTCTAAATTTTATTAAAAATGCATTTACTTTCTTTTAAAAAATCCGCAAATACTTTTTGGGCAACCCAATATTTTTGTTTTCTAATTTAAGAAATATAAAGAAACAACATATACAACAAAATTTAACTTTATTTATTTTTTATGTTGTTTTTTATTCATTGAAAAATAAATTGTCACATGAACGCAGACTTTATGGACTGGAAAAAGTTTTTTTTTTTTATAATTAAAATTCTTTGTTGTATTTCAAATGAGTGAGAGTATTTTTCCTTGCAAGTATGACTTAAATTAAAGTTAACGTAACATTGGTTCAAGAACTTTATATTAATTTATGTTGAGGTTTCCAAAATGTAAACGTGTCATACAAAAGTAATCTTATATATAAAAATCAATTTGCGTTCGTTTGTTTGTATGTTTGTGTGTTCCTTATAGACTCAGAAACGGTTGAACCGATTTTCTTTAAATTTTCACAGATGATGCATAATGACCCGGTGGTGAAAATAGGGTACTACATTTTTTGATATCTGAAGGGTTGACGGACCCTCTCCCTACCCTAATTTTCAGAAACGACAGATCTCGGATATGGGTTGTGCGATTTAAGCGAATTTTGGGTGCTCTCATATAGTACCCTAAAAATAAAAATTTGGTATCCAAATTTCGGATGGAGTACCTAGGGGGGCTGTCCCACACTAAAACCTACCAACATATACAATATTTAGACCAATCACGACAATGTGGGACTCAAATGAAAAGTATTTAGGATAAGAAAACGTATCTGATATCCAATTGACGGACCAAATGCTAGGGGAACCACCCCATGCCCCAAAACACCCCTAAATCAGACATATTTACCGACCATGGGAATATGGGACTTAAATGAAGGTATTTGCGAGTAGAAAACGAATCTGATATCCCAATGTGGGACCAAGTTTCTGTGGAACCACGTTTCCCTTTCTCAAAACACCCCCCAAACAGGACTTATTTACTGACCATTGGAATATGGGGCTTAAATAAAAGGTATTTTAATGAAGAATACGAATCTGATATCCAAATATGGGACCAAGTGTTTGTGGGGGCCGCCTCTCCCCAAAAAAAATTCCAGGATCTATTGCAATATGAGGCTCAAATAAGAGGGTTTTTAAAGTGGAACACGTATCCGATACATATTTTCAAGGTCAACTCACTGAGTGGCCCCCATCCCCCAAAACACCCCCCAAACAGGTCATTTTTGCCGACTATGGAAAAATGACTCAAATGAAAGGTAGCAGACCATGAATCTGATATCAACATTAGGGACGTTCCACCACCATAACTACCCCCAAATAGGACGTATTTGCTCACCAAGACAATTTGGGTCTTCAAGACTGTGGAACTCGATATTCATAGTTTTTAGGGCCCATACCCCGAACCGGACATATTTGCTGGCTTTTTCAATAAGGAGTTTAAGTGAATGGTATTGGAGATTATAAAACGAATTTGATATCCAATTTTGAGGCCAATAGCAATATGGGGTTCAAATATAAGAGAGATTGGGGGACCATCCCACTCCCCAAAACTCTAGATCGAGCATATTTACCGACCAAGTCAATGTGAGGCTTAAATGAAAGGTATTGGGGAGTAGAGCAAGAATTAATACCCACTTTCGGACAATTTTCTGCGGGTCAACCCCTTTCCCAAAATAACCCACAAACAGCTATTTTTTACTGACCATCGCAATATGAGGAAGGTATTTGGGAGTCCAATACGAATGTGATATCCAAATGTAGGACCATGTATTTAGGGCATCACCCCTTCCCCAAAATACCCCCCAAAGGGTAAAAAATTTTCGACCATGCCAATATGTCGCTCAAATGAAAGGTATTTGAGATTAGAAAACGAATTTGATAACCAATTTTGGGACCATGTGTTGGGGGACGCCTCATCCTGTAAACTCCCCTCAAAACCAATGGCAATATGGTGTTTAAATAAATGTTATTTGAGAGAAGAGCACGATGCTGATATTTTTTCAGAGACAAGTGTCTGGGGGACCACCTCACCCCGAAGACAACCCTAAATCAGACATCATGAGAATATTGGGCCGAAATGACTTATATTAAGAATGGAGTACACTTTACATTCAAACTCAAATTCGTAGACCAATAACGATCATATAGACTTCAGATAATTATATTGTTAAACTGGTATTTCACTTAAAGCTCTTTCATTGTCGAAAATAAATATATATATATATATATATATATATATATATATATAGACCAATCCGTCGATCTTGGGTCCTAGACCCATAAAAGCCACATTTATTATCCGATTTTGCTGAAATTTGGGACAGCGAGTTGTGTTGGATCCTTCAACATCCCTAGTCAATTTGGCTCAGATCGGTTCAGATTTGAATATAGCTGCCATATAGACCTATCCTCCGATTTAGGGTCATAGGCCCATAAAAGCCACATTTATTATCCGATTTTGCTGAAATTTGCGACAGTGAGTTGTCTTAGGTTCTTCAACATCATTCGTCAACTTGGAACGGATCCGTACAGATTTCGATATAGCTGCCATATAGACCGATCTTCCGATTTAGGGTCTTGGGCCCATAATAGCCACATTTATTATCCAATTTCACTGAAATTTGGGACAGTGAGTTGTGTTAGGCCCTTCGACAGCCTTCGCCAATTTCACTCAGATCGGTCTAGATTTGGATATAGTTACCATATCTAACGATCACTCGATTTAATGTTTTGGCCCTATAAAAGGCGCATTTATTGTCCGATGTCGCCGAAATTTGGGACAGTGAGTTAAGTTAAGCCCCTTGACATACTTCTGCATTATGGCACAGATCGGTCCAGATTTGGATATAGCTGCCATAGAGACCGATCTCTCGGTTTTAGGTTTTGGGGCCATAAAAAGTCGCATTTATTGTCCGATGTCGCCGCAATTTGGGACAGTAAGTTGTGTAAGGGCCTAACATCCTTCTTCAATTTCACTCAGATCAGTCTAGATTTGGATATAACTGCCATATCTAACGATCACTCGATTTAATATTTTGGCCCCATAAAAGGTGCATTTATTGTCCGATGTTGCCGAAATTTGGGACAGACCGTTAAGTTAAGCCCCTCCACATATTCAGCAATTTGGTCTAGATCGATCATGATTTGCATATAACTGCCAGTCTTGGTCCCATAAAAGACGCTTTTATAATCCGATTTAACTGAAATTTAATTCATTGACTTATGTTAGGCTTTTCGACATCCATGTTGTATATGGTTCAGATCGGTTTATTTTCAGATATAGCTACTAAAAAGACCAATATTTTGTTATACACAATTGAACAATGACTTGTATTTATTAGTATTTGGTCCAAATCGGATCATATTTCGATATAACTGCTATGGGACATAAGGTATGCAATTTTCACCGGATTTTGATGAAAGGTGGCTTAAATATATACCCGAGGTGGTGGGTATCCAAAGTTCGGCCCGGCCGAACTTAACGCCTTTTTAATTGTTTTTTAAATATACTTTCTGATTCACGTTTAATTGAGATATTCAAATTGTCTTAGACGAGAATAATTTGAAAATCTATGTACATTCCAGTGAAATAATTTAAAAGTACCCGACTTATCGAAGACCGTAAGCATATTTTGCCACTGACTTTTGTTCGTACATTGTTGTAGGTCTTTCAATGCCGAAGTGAATATTTCGAAGAGCTCTTCTATGTTTAAGAGATCATTATTTCCTCTTGAAATGAGTTCACATGATTTACACACGTTGGTGTGTGGTGGGTATTATTTCTGCGAGGGGAATTTGTCGTAACTGTGGCCATAGATACGCAATTCCAGCACTGCGTTGCTGTTTCGTTTTTTTATGCCCTCCACTATAGGATGGGGTATACTAATTTCGTCATTCTGTTTGTAACTTGATCGTCATGATATTTTAAGTCGATCTAGCCAAATGCTTCTTATAAGTGTAGGTCGGTTGGGATTGTAAATGGGCTATATTTATCTACGTTTTGATATAGCTGCCATATAAACTGATCTGGGATCTTGACTTCTTGAGCCACTAGAGGGCACAATTCTTGTCCGATTTGGCTGAAATTTTGCATGAGGTTTTTTATTATGACTTTCAACAACTGTGCTAAGAATAGTTGTTATCGGTCCATAACCTGATATAGCTGCCATATAAACCTTTCTGGGGTCTTGACTTGTTGAGTCTCTAAAGGGCGCAAGTATTATCCGATTTGGCAGAAATTTTGTACAATGGCTTCTCCCATGACTTTTAACATACGTGTCGAATATGGTATGAATCGGTTTATAGCCTAATATAGCTCCCCTATAAACCGATCTCCCTATTTTAGTTCTTCAGCCCCTGAAGTGCGCAATTCTTACTAGATTTGGCTGAAATTGTACACAATGACTTCTAAATACTATGATCTCCTATGTTCAATTCAATTATGGTCCGAAATGGACCATAGCTTGATATTGTTTGCCTAAAAAGGGAAACTGTGGAAAGAGCTCGACAAATGCGATCCATGGTGGAGTGTATATAAGATTCGGCCCGGCCGAACTTAGTGCGCTTTTACTAGTTTTTTTTTTTTTTTTTTTTTTTGTTTATATTTTGTCCAAGATACTATTACATTACAAATGCCTTTAACATTTTGCAATGATAGTGGGTTAAACGTTTTTCCGAGAGCTATGCTGCGTTTCGATCTCGGTTATAGGGGCTGGTGTTAAATTGTATCGCTTTAAGTCATTTATTATATCAGTAGTACTGATTTTGGGAAGAACGTACAGCAAAGTAACATACATTCTTATCTCTTTGGAGCTAGAAGAGTGAAATCGAATGAAATGAAAAAATCTTTGTACAGATAAAAGTGGTTTTATAGATATAGTCATTGCCGAACAACAACTTCAATTCTGTCTGGAGGGGATTTTACTGATTGACGTTCAGTAATGTTAGATTCTGGCTCTACTTCCATATCTGGTATATTACCTAAGGCACTAAAACTGTTTCCCGACGTTGAAGGCATATTGTTAAAGTATTCTTATGATACAGTTTGAAGTCTTTTTGGTTTATTGAAATGTGATGATCTCTTCATGGTCATCGATGATTGTTTCGCCCCGCGGGGAGTTTGTCTTAATACGATTTTTTTATTTTTGTTGAGTGGAGTTCAGTAAATAGAAATGAATAACAATTGTGAAAGAGTTTATTTTGATGGTAGATAGTCCGAAGTATTGAGCACTTTTTAAGCGAAGCGATTCTTTCACTACGAATGCAACAACTGAACGCCCCATAACCTGATATAGCTGAAATATGAACCGACTTGGATCTTGACTTCTTGAGCCATCTCATTCGATTTGGATGAGTATTTCCCTATGATTTTCAACAACTGTGCTAAGTATGGTTCAAATTGGTCTACACCCTGATATAGCTGCCATATAAACCGCATGAAGTGTTTTGGTTTGACCAATCAACAACTGCGCCAAGTATGGCTTAAATCGGTCCATAACCTGATATAGCTGTCATATAAAGCTATCTTGGATCTTTACTTTTTGAGCAACTAGAGAGCGTAATTCTCATCCGATGTGTCTGAAATTTTGCATGAAGTGTTTTATTACGACTTCCAACTATGCTAAATATGGTTCAAATCGGTACACAACCTGATATAGCTGCCATATAAACCGATCTGGGATTTTGACTTATAAGCCACCAGAGGGCGGAATTCTTATCCGATTTGGTTAAAATTTTGTGCAACGGCTTCTCCTTCTCTTCTCTGGATCGATCTACAGCCTGATAGAGCTCCCATATAAATCGATCTGCTGATTATGCTTCTTGAGCCCCTACTAGGCGCAATACTTATCCGAATGGACTGAAATATTACACAATTCATCTACTATGGTCTTTAACGTTTAATTCATTTTTGGCTCGAATCGGCCTATAACATGATATACATAGCTTCAATAGCATAACAATTATCATCCATTATTCTTTCTTTGCCTAAAAAGGGATATTGCGCAAAGAATTCGACAAATGCGATGCAATAATTTAATTTTTATATAATGAAGGATAATTATTTAAGAGCTATAGAAAAGTTAAAAACAAGTAAAAGCGTGCTAAGTTCGGCCGGGCCGAATCTTATATACCCTCCACCATGGAGCGCATTTGTCAGTTCTTTTCCCGGCATCCTTCTTAGGCAAAAAATTATATAAGAAAAGAAAGAAAGAAAAATCTGCTATTAAAGCGATATCAAGATATGATCCGGTTTAGACAACAATTAAATTATATGTTGGAGACCTGTGTAAAATGTCAGCCAATTCGAATAAGAATTGCGCCCTTTGGGGGCTCAAAAAGTAAAATAGAGAAATCGATTTATATAGGAGCTGTATCGGGCTATAGACCGATTCAGACCATAATAAACACGTATGTTGATGGTCATGAGAGAATCCGTCGTACAAAATTTCAGGCAAATCGGATAAAAATTGCGCTCTCTAGAGGCCCAAGAAGTCAAGACCCAAGATCGGTTTATATGGCAGCTACATCAGGTTATGGACCGATTTGACCCATACTTGGCACAGTTGTTGGATATCATAACAAAACACGTGGTGCAAAACTTCATTCTAATCGGATAAGAATTGCGCACTCTAGAGCCTCAAGAAGTCAAGACCCAAGATCGGTTTATATGACAGGTATACCAGGTAATGGCCCGAATTGAACCATACTTAGCACAGTTGTTAGAAGTGATACTAAAACACTATGTGCAAAATTTCAGTCTAGTCGGATGAGAATTGAGCTCTCTAGAGGCTCAAGAAATCAAGACCCAATATCGGTTTATATGGCAGCTATATCAGGTTATAGACCGATTTGAACCACACTTGGCACAGTTATTGGATATCATAACAAAACACGTAGTGCAAAATTTCATTCCAATCGGATAAGAATTGCGCACTCTAGAGGCTCAAGAAGTCAAGACCCCAGATCGGTTTATATGGCAGCTGTATCAGGTTATGGACCGATGTGAACCATACTTGGTACAGTTATTGGATATCGTAGCAAAACACGTCGTGCAAAATTTCATTCAAATCGGAGAAGAATTGCGCACTCTAGAGGCTGAAGAAGTCAAGACTCAAGATCGGTTTATATGGCAGGTATATCAGGTTATGGACCGATGTGAACAATTCTTGGCACAGTTGTTGGATATCATAACAAAACACTTCGTGCAAAATTTCATCCCAATTGGGTAAGAATTGCGCACTCTAGAGGCTCAAGAAGTCAAGGCCCAAGATCGGTTTATATGACAGCTATATTAGGTTATGAACCGATTTGAACCATACTTGACACAGTTGTTGGATATCATAACAAAACAAGTCGTACGAAATTCCATTCCAATCGGATAGGAATTGCGCACTCTACAGGTTCAAGAAGTCAAGACCGCAGATCGGTTTATATGGCAGCTATATCAGGTTATGGACCGATTTGAACCATACTTGGCACAATTGTTGGATATCATAACAAAACACTTCGTGCAAAATTTCATCCCAATTGGGTAAGAATTGCGCACTCTAGAGGCTCAAGAAGTCAAGGCCCAAGATCGGTTTATATGACAGCTATATTAGGTTATGAACCGATTTGAACCATACTTGACACAGTTGTTGGATATCATAACAAAACACTTCGTGCAAAATTTCATCCCAATTGGGTAAGAATTGCGCACTCTAGAGGCTCAAGAATTCAAGGCCCAAGATCGGTTTATATGACAGCTATATTAGGTTATGAACCGATTTGAACCATACTTGACACAGTTGTTGGATATCATAACAAAACACGTCGTGCAAAATTTCATTCGAATCGGATAGGAATTGCGCACTCTAGAGTTTCAAGAAGTCAAGACCCAAGATCGGTTTATATGACAGCTATATCAAAACATGGACCGATATGGCCCATTTACAATACCAACCGACCTACACTAATAAGAAGTATTTGTGGAAAATTTCAAGCGGCTAGCTTTACTCCTTCGGAAGTTAGCGTGCTTTCGACAGACAGACTGACGGACGGACAGACGGACGGACATGGCTAGATCGACATAAAATTTCACGACGATCAAGAATATATATACTTTATGGGGTCTCAGACGAATATTTCGAGTAGTTACAAACAGAATGACGAAATTAGTATACCCCCCATTTTATGGTGGAGGGTATAAAAAACACATAAAAATCAGAAAAATACATGAAATCTTTATTTGAGTCGATAGTACGGTCCATATAATTTAATGATTGAAGATTATTTCATCCAAATGTTGACCGTCCATCCGCTTAGTCTAATTGTGGCATACTCTTTCCAATATTTCGGCTGGTATCTCACGACTAATGTTATCTTCCTATGCGTCCATTGAAACGGGTTTGTCTGTATAGACATGGGCTTTAACATAGCCCCACAAAAAATAGTCTAAATGTGTTAAATCGCACGATCTAGGCGGCCAATTGAGCGTTCTCGAACGTGAAATAAAATGTTTACCTAACACACCTCTTAATAAGTCCATTTTAATGCGTGCTGTGTGGCTTGTGGCACCGTCTTGTTGAAACCACATGTCATGCAAGTCAAGCTTTTGCATTTTGGGCAAAAAAAATGGAAATCATCACAGTTACGTTACGAATCGCATCGTCTTTGAAGGAGTACGGTCCAATAATACCTCCAGCCCTCCGCCCCAAACTGTGAATTTTTCTGGATGCATTGGTAGCTCTTACAATGCTTCTGACGGATCTTCACTCCAAAATCCTCAATTCTGCTTATTTACATACCTATTGAGCCAAAAACGAGATTCGTCGTAAAATGGAAGAAGCGCGCGATGAACTTTCTTAACAGAGCACGCATTTTGATAATAAAATTAAATAATTTGCAAGTATTGTTCGTTTGTAAGACGATTCATGATTGAATTATAAACCAAACTGAAGATATTTAATAGTGAAACAAAACACGAAAACTGTGTGAGCTGTTTAAACCAGTGTTGGCAAAAAGATAGTAGCTAAAAGATCACCCTTTAGATGGTGCAAGTTTGTGCAGTTGAAATTTGTTTTTTTTTTAATTCAGGACAATTCACTAAAGAACGTTGAAAGGGAGTTAGGGTGACCATTTTAGATCCACTCTGCTGAAAATTTGAATTTTTGCAGATATTGCTTTATTTTTGTAATATTTTGAAACGTAACGATACTTACCATATGTTCATGTCTGTGACACCTTTCGTTGTAAAATGTGCTGTCAATTATATCCTCTTTAGGATCTTCATGTATTTTGGTATCCCAATCAAAAAAAAAAAAAAAAAAACACCATTTAGTTTGTCTAAACAAAAAAGTTAATTTCTGGGAAAAATATTTAGTTTCTTTGTTAAAAAAAAACTCGAATATAAATACTTTTTCTTAAAATCTTATAATTAGCGTTTCTAAATGAGATAAGTAAAAGATTGCGTAGTAATTATCATTTTCGATTTTTGCATTTTTGTCCACCGGTTCAACACTGTGTGCCACTCCACTCACAACACTGTTGTTGGTCTCCTTTTGCGGTATAATGTTGGTAGACATTTTTGATTAAGGCGTTTTTACTTCCTTTCGAATATTTCTACACAGTGCGGTAGCACTTAAGAATATAAGCTTAGTGACAATAATCATCTACAGTTTTAAATGTTTTATTACTTTTATTTATAGCGCATCATGGTGAATATGTTGCTGATTTGCCTTTAACGGAACATGTACTATGGATTTGGGCTTTGATAATTTCCTTTGCAGCACCTGAAATATTCACTTTTTTTCGTTCCCTGCGTATTTGTATCTTCAAAGATGTAAAATCGCCTACATGGCCGGAGGTTTTATTGGTGAGTTAGATATAAATAATTTAATGAAGGGCATAAAATTGCAAAGAGTTCTGTAGAGCCGAACATTGTAATTTCAACATCAAATATTGGGAGGTGTTTGACTAACTGTTCGTGATTGACTGACCGATCAGCGTCCAGCCCCAACGGCTAGCAAGTTAAAAGGATTTATATGTAAATCACCTTTCGTCATTATCCAGTGAAAAATGAATAATTTATGCCCCCATAGCAGCGAAAAATGGTCCGACTTGGACCAAATTCGATACAGATATTGTGTTTTCTAATAAGTACAAGTCATTGTTCAATTTTGCAGAACAAAATATTGGTCTTTTTAGTAGCCATATCCAAATATAGATAAATCTGAACAATATACGACACAGATGTCAAAAAGTCTAACATAAGTCACTGTGTTAAATTTGAGCGAAATCGGATTCTAAACGTGCATATTATGGGGCCAAAACCTTAAAGCGAGAGATCGGTGTATATGGCAGCTATATCCAAATCTGAACTGATCTGAGCCAAATTGAAGAATAATGGCTCTTCAACATTATTCTTCAATTTGGCTCAACACAACTCACTGTCCCAAATTTCGGCGAAATCGGAAAATAAATACGACTTTTATGGGCCCAGGATCTAAATTCGAGAACGGTCTATATGGCAGTTATATCCAAATCTGGACTGATCTGAGCCATATTGCAGAAAGATGTCGAGGGGCCTAACTTAACTCACTGTCCCAAAATTCGACGACATCGGATAACAAATGCGCCTTTAATGGACCCAAAACCTTCAATTGAGAAATCTGTCCATATGGCAGCTATATTCAAATCTAGACCGATCTAAGCCAAATTGAAGAATAACGTTGATGGGCCCAACACAACTCACTGTCCTAAATTTCGGGGAAATCGACAATAAATACGACTTTTATGGGGCCCAAGATCTTAAATCGAGAACGGACCATATGGCAGCTATATCCAAATCTGGCACCGATCTGAGCCATATTGCAGAAAGATGTTGAGGGGCCTAACTTAACTCACTGTCCTAAATTTCGACGACATTGCTAAAATCGAGAAATCGGTCTATGTGGCAGCTATATCTAAATCTGGAATAATCTGAGCCAAATAGAAGGAGGAGGGATGAAGAAGGATGTCGAAGGGTCTAACACAACTCACTGTACCAAATTTCAGTAAAATCGGATAATAAATGTGGCTTTAATGGGCCTAAGAGTCTAAATCGGCGGATCAGTCTATATAGCCCATCTTCTGTTATTTCGATATGTTGCAAACGGAAAGGCAAGATGAATATAACACCGTCCTTCGGTGGTGGGTATATAGAAGCTAGAATCATAAATTTGTCTCAAATGTTGGGCTTCAGACCAAGGCGCGAGGATTCCATAAAATTCGTAGATTAAGGAATTAAAAAATACAAAAGAGTTTGAAATGGCTGAACCTAGAAAGTTGTTGTTGCCTTTTACTTAAACAGAACAAAAAAATTCGGCTTCAATATCGATATTAATTGATCCAATTAATTTTTTAATTTAAACATTTTAATTGAAAATTATAATATCAATCAAGATAATTAAAAAAATTTCATTTAAAAGAATATCATATTCAATTAAAAAAATTATTGAAAATTCCAATTATTTTTTATTTGATCTGATTAAAAAAATTATTGGAATTTCTGAAATTTCCAAATTGGATCAATTTAAAATGAATTGAAAACTTTGAAAATATGCAAATACTCTATTAAAATTTTTGCGAAAGGGGCGCTGTATAAGGTGCACCATCAATTTCTTGTATATTCGTTAACATATGTAAAGCTTCTGGAACACAAATCAAGGTTGTCCGGTGATAATGGACCCATTACGTTATGTTCAATTTTTTTCAGATTCAATAAAAAAAAAAAATATTGAATCAATTAAATTTTTAGTTGAAAATTACAAAAAATTCAATCACGATGGTAATGGAAAAAAGTTTAGAATCAATTAAAAAATGGTTGAATCAACTATAGTTTTAATTGAAATTTTTAATCCCTATCCAATTGAAAAAATAATTCATTCAGTAAAAAAAGTGATTGCATCAATAAATTATTTAATTAAAAATGTTTTTTTTTTTATTAAATTTTATGATACATTTTTCTGTGCAAGCATCATATAGTTGAATGAATGAATTGGCTTGCTATGAGAGCATTCAAAAAGTAAGAGAAAAGGAGAGATAGAGTTAGATGTGCGAGGTGCTGGGTATGTTAAGAGTGATGTGAGTAATGTGTCATCATTTTATTGTAAGAGTCAATCAAATAGTCAAGAGTCAGCGTTGAGTTGTTTTACATGCTTTTTATATGGGAAAGCAGAAAACCGCCGCGGCTAGAGTGAGAGTCTAGCGTCATGACGCTGAAATAAAATCTATTCAACATTGATTTCATCGTCGCTCTTAAATTCTCTTCTATCAGCATATTTTCACTGAAAATGTTGTAACATTTTTATGAAAATTCTTTACGTTGCGAAGAATTTTACTAAAAATATGGTAACCTTACATGAAGAATATACATGTCTTCAAAATTGCAGATGTTTGTATGTAAAACTTTTAAAAACATAAAATTTTTTTAGTGATAAAATTGCAATACAGTTTAGCTTACATGTCCCTAGATGCATACCCACAGATTCGTGTGTCCCTGGAGTGTGCAAGGAAGTTCTGCTTTAAAATTGCCCGGGATATCTCTGTGGCCCCTCACCCAGAACAGGTTAATTTTGAACTGTTCAGCCATCTTATTGAGAGATCCGCGACAGTCGAGGGCGGTTTTTGTGTTCAGAAATACGTTCTCCAGGGATTTAATGGCTGTCTGAGAAGATATTTATGCCAATCGTCGTAATCTTATATATAACAAGTAAAAAGGCGTTAAGTTCGGCCGGGCCGAACTTTGGATACCCACCACCTCGGGAATATATGTAAACCACCTTTCATCAAAATTCGGTGGAAATTTCATACCTTATGTCCCATATCAGTTATATCAAAATATGTTCCGATTTGGACCAAATACTAAAAGTACACTAGCTATATCTAAAAATTAACCGATCTGAACCATATACGACACAGATGTCGAAAAGCCTAACATAAGTCACTGTGTTAAATTTCAGTAAAATCGGATTATAAATGCGCCTATTATGCGGCCAAGACCTTAAATCGCGATATCGGTCTATATGGCAGCTATATTCAAATCTCGACCGATCTGGAATTGAAGAAGGACTTCGAAGAGCCTAACCAAACTTACTGTCTCAAATTTCAGCGACATCGGACAATAAATGCGTCTTTTATGGCCCCAAAACCTAAAGCGTAGATATCGGTCAACAATATGGCAGCTATATCCAAATCCGAACCGATCTGTGCGATATTGCAGAAGTATGTCAAGGGGTTTAGCTTAACTCACTGTCCCAAATTTTGGCGACATCGGATAATATATAAGCATTTTATGGGCCCAAAACCATAAATCAAGAAATCGGTCTATATGGCAGCTATATCCAAATCTGAACCGATCTGGGCCAAATTGAAGAAAGATGTCGAAAGGCATAACACAACTCACTGTCCCAAATTTCAGCAAGATCGGATAATAAATGTGGCTTTTATGGAACTTAGACCCTAAATCGGATGATCGGTCTATATGGCAGCTATATCCAAATCTGGACCGATCTGAGCCAAATTCACGGAGGATGTCGAAGGGCCTAACACAACTCACTGTCCCAAATTTCAGCAAAATCAAATAATAAATGTGGCTTTTGTGGGCCTAAGACCCTAAATTGGCATATCGGTCTATATGGCAGCCATATCCAAATCTGGACCGATCTGAGCCAAATTCACGGAGGATATCTAAGGGCCTTACACAACTTACTGTTCCAAATTTCAGCAAAATCAGATAATAAATGTGGCTTTTATGGGCCTAAGACCCTAAATCGGCCGATCGGTCTATATGGGGGCTATATCAAGATATAGTCCGATATAGCCCATCTTCGAACTTAACCTTCTTATGGACAAAAAAAAATCTGTGCAAAGTTTCAGCTCAATATCTCTGTTTTTAAAGGCTGTAGCGTGATTTCAACAGACAGACGGACAGACGGACGGACATGTCTAGATCGTCTTAGATTTTTACGCTGATCAAGAATATATATACTTTATAGGGTCGGAAATGGATATTTCGATGTGTTGCAAACGGAATGACAAAATGAATATACCCCCATCCTTCGGTGGTGGGTATAAAAATGAATATACCCCCATCCTTCGGTGGTGGGTATAAAAATCAATTTGTGTTTGTTTGTAGGTTTGTTTGTTTGTTTGCTTTTTTGTTTTTTATATATTTGTGTGTTCCTTATAGACTCAGAAACGGCTGAACCGATTTTCTTGAAATTTTCACAGAAAGTGCATAATATTCCCGTGAAAATAGGATACTACATTTTTTGATATCTGAAGGGGGGAGGACCCTCCCCCTTACACTAATTCTCAGAAACGCCAGATCTCGGAGATGGGTGGTGCGATTTAAGCGAAATCTTGTGTGCTCTCATACAGTAACCTAAAAATAAAAATTTGGTATCCAAATTTCGGATGGGGTACCTAGGGGGGCTGCCCCACCCTAAAACCAACCAAACACATAGATAGACCAATCACGACAATATGGGACTCAAATGAAAGGTATTTAGGATAAGAAAACGTATCTGATATCCATTTGTCGAACCAATTGCTAGGGGGACAACCCCCACCCGCAAAACACCCCTAAATCGGACATTTTTACCGACCACGGCAATATGGGGCTCAAATGAAAGGTATTTGTGAGTAGATAACGAACATGATATCCAAATGTGGGACCACGTTTCTGGGGGTCCACCCCTTCCCCAAAATACCCCCCAAACAGGACTTATTTACTGACCATTGGAATATGGGGCTTAAATAAAATGTATTTAAATGTAGAATACGAATCTGATATCCATATATGGGACCAAGTGTTTGGGGGCCGTCTCTCGCCAAAAACATCCCCCAAAGGGGACAAATTTACGACCATTGCAATATGGGGCTCAAATGAAAGGTCTTCGGGTGTAAAGCACGCATTTGAAATCAATATTCGGGAAAAGTGTCTATGGGGGCACCCCCACACCACCACCCAAATAGTTAGTATTTGCTGACTATTGCAATACGAGGCTCAAATAAGGGGGTTTTTAAAGTGGAACACGAATCCGATATATATTTTTTTAAGGCCAACTCACTGAGTGGTCACCCAATTCACAAAACAAATTAAAGGTATGTGGGAGTAGACCACGTATCTGATATCAACATTTGGAGCCAACTGTCTAGCGGACATCCCACCACCATAACAACACCCAAATAGGACATATTTGCTCACCAAGACAATTTGGGTCTTAAAGAGACAGGGACTAAATATTCAAAGTTTTTAGGGCCAATACTCCAAACCGGATATAAAGGGTGATTTTTTTGAGGTTAGGATTTTCATGCATTTGTATTTGTACGCTGGTGGAATCATTGGACCGTATTTTTTCAAAGATGCTGTTGGACGCAACGTTACGGTGAATGAACACATTTCGAACCGAACACTGATTTTGGTAATAAAATTCAATGATTTGCAAGCGTTGCTCGTTAGTAAGTCTATTCATGATGAAATGTCAAAGCATACTGAGCATCTTTCTCTTTAACACCATGTCTGAAATCCCACGTGATCTGTCAAATACTAATGCATGAAAATCCTAACCTCAAAAAAATCACCCTTTATATGCTGACTTTTGCAATAAGGAGTTTAAATGAGATTAGAAAACGAATTTGATATCCAATTTTGAGGACAATGGCAATATGGGATTCAAATAAATGATATATAGATATACGAGAATAGAGTACGTTGCTGATATATTTTCCGGGCTTAGTGTTTGGGAGACCACCCCAATCGCCAAAACACCCCTAAATCGGGCATATTTACCCTCCATGTCAATGTGGTGCTTAAATGAAAGTTATTGGGGGTAGACCAAAAATTGATACCCATTTTCGCAAGAATTGATACCCAAAATACCCCACAAACAGCAATTTTTTACTGACCATCGCAATATGGGGCTCAAGTAAAGGCATTTGGGAGTAGAATACGAATTTGATATCCATATGTAGGACCATGCATTTAGGTCCTACCCCTTTCCCAAAACACCCCCAAAGGAAAGAATGTTTCGACCATGCCAATATGTGGCTCAAATGAAAGGTATTTGAGATTAGAAAACGAATTTTATAACCTACTTTGGGGCCATGTGTTTGGGGGACGACTCATCCTGTAAACTCCAATGGCAATATGGGATTTAAATAAATGGTATTTGAGAGAGAGCACGATGCTGATATTTTTTCAGGGCCAAGTATCTGGGGGACTAACTCTCCCCCGAAAACACCACTAAGTCAGACATCATGAGAATATCAGGCTGAAATGAAGTATTTTAAGAATGGAGTACACCTTACATCCAAACTGAAATTCGTAGGCCAATAAAGATCATATGGCATTCAGATAAAGGCACTTATATTGTTTAACTGTTAGTCAAGTTTGCATTGTATTTCACTAAAAGATCTTTCAAAAGATATTCCAAGGAAACTTTTGTTCGATATAAAGTAAAAGAAGGCGCAGCGGAGCGGGCCCGGGTCAGCTAGTGACATTATATATTAACCACTCCACCACTTCCTTAATTGCAAGGATCTCTGCTTGATCTTTGGAATACACCCCAAAGCCCATCTGGTCGTTTAGTTTGGAACCATCCGTATAGAAGTCTATGTAACTTCTGTTGCCAGGGATATCATAGTTCGAATCGGTTCTATCAGAGGCTCAGGTAGGGTGTAATCCACATTGCCTGGAACATCGGATATTATATTAAGTATAACACAGTGTCCTTGGCCGCCACATGACCAATGAGAAATCTCCCTTTAACGGCAGTGGTCCCTGCAATTTGGGTAGCCACAATGTCCAGAGGCATAAGATGTAGCATTAAATTCAATGCATCAGATGGTGTGGTCCTCAATGCGGCTGTGATGCACAAACAAGCCGTACTTTCGATCCAGTTAAGTATTGAGCAGTAAGTGGATTTTTGAAGCGGCGTCCAACAGACCACAACACCCCACGGTCTAAATCCCCAACTTTGGCCGATGGCTCTCTTGCAGGTGTATAGGGTAAGAGTGGCCTTTCTTGCCCTTTCCAAAATGTTGGATTTGAAGTTCAATTTCCTGTCCAGCAAAGCAACCAGGTACACCTCCTTGAGGAACTCCTCTGCTGACCCATCTAGATGCCTAGAAACTCCAACTCCTTTATGATTGACGTCAGTTTTACATTATTGAAAGCACCATCAATGTCAAGAAATGCTACCATTGTATATTCCTTGACAGCGAGAGAACCCTCTATGTAGCCGATTAGGTCGTGAAGGGCGGCTTCAGTGGATTTGCCTTTACTATATGCATGCTGCTGCCGCGACAGGCGATCTCCAGGTATCTTTGCGCTAAGATATGTTTCTATCTACCTCTCAAGTGTCTTGAGCTTAAAGGATGAAAATCTTTCGCCTTCGTGTGGTAGGGTTTTACTGCTTTCGGAATGAAAATGACCGTTGTGTCCCTCCATCCCACTGGTATATATGACATTCTGATACCAGCAGAGTATGTCTACCTAAGCCAGGTGACCAGTCTATCAGACACAGCTTATTATTCAACCGGTGATACATCATCAGGACCTGCCAATTTAAAGGAGTCGAACCTTCTTATCGCCCAAAGGATTTTCGGCTCAGACACAATTTCCCGAATGGCCTCCGACGAATGAATATCAGTGGCAACCTGCTCTGGCGTCCGTTGTCCGTTGGAGAATTTCCCGGGAAATGTGTATCAATGAGTGTGTGTTTCCTCACTAGACATTGTTCATACATTCTCTGACTTCTTGATATACCCCACCATAATAGATCTCGAGGACAGAATCTTCCTTAGCCTAGAGACCTCAGATGTATCTTCCACGGAGCTGCAGAATTCTACCCAGGATTTGTTCAGAGCCTTTCTAAGCTCGCCCTTATATAGCTCAGCCTTATAGATGTCCCAAAGGCGTGATGCTCTCGTGGCTTTTGCTTTGTTGAAGAGTTTTCTGCAGTCCTTCCTTAGACCAACCAGCTCTGGGGTCCACCATGGCGGTCGTTGTTTGCCCCTTGTCTTGGCACTAGGGCATGCTGACACAAGCGAGTCATTGAGGGCCTTCGTGATCCGCTTGACCACTATGTCTTTATCCTCCCTTTTCTAGTCTGGAAGGGTGCAGAATTTGTGCCAAAATTTATCCCAATCTGCCTTTCTTCTGTTTAGCCGAGGGACCACTACTTCAGTAATTTCTCCAAGGCTTAAACTAATATAACGATGATCAGAGCAGCTGTGGTCATCCAACACATCCCAGTCGCATATTCGCAAAGGTAATGTCAAGTACCTCCTGCCTGTTCATAGTAATAACGGTCGGTTTATCCCCTTTATTACAAATGGCCATATTGCAACTTATAATATACTAGCTGGACAGGGCCCGCTCCGCAGCACCTTCTTTTACTTTATACGGATCAAAATTATCCTTTGAATATTTATTTTTGACAATTAAACAGCTTTACCATGCTACGAAAATAGTATGTGTATATAGATTGAGAAACAGTATAACAATATAAATGCCTTTATCTGAATTCCATATGATCTTTATTCGTCTATGGATTCGCTCGGAGAATTTATGGTCATTTAAGACTTATTTTAACTTAAAAGACTTTATTGGAGCCCTTTTCGCGTATAAATACTCTGGCACACGAAGTTCTCGTCTGTTTGCGCAGCAATTCATTATTGGCAGTTTTATTTGAACGCCGATTTCTGAACGCCTTTTCTTTCAATCTCACGGCATACCTGCACGCCTGGTTAAACAACCTTTTCTCCTTCGATTTAACCGAACTTATTTTGAACCTTTCCATTAAGATTACCTTCTCTATCATTTCCGCTGCCGCATCTACGTTACAATCAAGAAAGCAAAAATGACATATTTACCAATTGGGGCTATATTGGTATCAAATGAGAGGTAATTAGAATTAAAGTACAAATCTGGTAGAAGAGTTTGGTCCAAAGTAACTACGACATGTCCCTTATCCTAAAACCACCCAAAATGGGAATGTATGACCAAAATCACACAATGGGTTTAAACAAGTAAAAGCTTGCTAAGTTAGGCCGGGCCGCATATTATATACCCTCCACCATGGAGCGTATTTGTCGAGTTCTTTTCCCGGCATCTCTTCTTAGGCAAAAAAGGATAAAAGAAAAGATTTGCTCTGCTATTAGAGCGATATCAAGATATGGTCCGGTTTGGACCACAATTAAATTATATGTTGTACAAAATTTCAGGCAAATCGGATAATAATTGCGACCTCTAGAGGCTAAAGAAGTCAAGATCCCAGATCGGTTTATATGGCAGCTATATCAGGTTATGAACCGATTTGAACCTTATTTGACACTGTTATTGAAAGTAAGAATAGAATACGTCATGCAAAATTTCAGCCAAATCGGATAGGAATTGGGTCCTCTAGAGGCTCAAGAAGTCAAGACCCAAGATCGGTTTATATGACAGCTATATCAGGTTCTATACCGATTCGAACCATACTTGGCGCAGTTGTTGGATATCATAACAAAACACGTCGTACAAAATTGCATTCAAATCGGATAAGAATTGGGCCCTCTAGAGGCTCAAGAAGTCAAGACCCAAGATCGGTTTATGTGACAGCTATATCAGGTTATCAACCGATTCAAACCATACTTGGCACAATTGTTGGATATCATAGCGAAATACTTCGTGCAAAATTTCATCCCAATCGGATAAGAATTGCGCACTCTAGAGGCTCAAGAAGTCAAGACCCAAGATCGGTTTATATGGCAGCTATATCAAGACTTGGACCGATATGGCCCATTTACAATACCAACCGACCTACACTAATAAGAAGTATTTGTGCAAAATTTCAAGCTGCTAGCTTTACTCCTTCGGAAGTTAGCGTGCTTTCGACAGACAGACGGACGGACGGACATGGCTAGATCGACATAAAATGTCGCGACGATCAAGAATATATATACTTTATGGGGTCTCAGACGAATATTTGGAGTAGTTACAAACAGAATGACGAAATTAGTATACCCCCCATCCTATGGTGGATGGTATAAAAACAAACTAACAAAGAGCAACAATCTCATTTTTATACCCACCATCTTAGAATGGGGGTATGCTAATCTAGGCATTCCGTTGTTAACACCTCGAAATATTGGTCTAAGACCCCATAAAGTATATATATTCTTGATGGACTTGACGTTCTGAGTCGATCTAGCCATGTCCGTCCTTCAAAATCACGAGTGCGGTTGAACGCGTAAAGCTAGCCGCTTGAAATTTGCATGTAGGTCGTTGGGGATTGCAAATAGGTCTTATCGGTTCAGATTTAGATATAGCTGCCATATAAACCGATCTCGTGACTTCTTGAGTCCTTACAAGCCGCAATTTTTGTCCGATTTGGCTGAAATTTTGCATGTGGGGTTCTGTTAAGACTTCCAAAAACTGTTCTAAGTAGCGTCCGAAGTACTGTTTTTGTCCGATTAGGCTGAAATTTTGCACATAGTGTTCTGTTATGACTTCCAACATCTGTACCATGTACGGTCCAAGTCGGTCTATAACCTGACAAAGCTCTCATATAAACCGAACTCCTGATTTGATTTCTTGAGCCCCTGGCAGCCGCAATTTTTGTCCGATTTGGCTGAAATTTTGCACGTTCTTTTCTGTAATTACTTACAAGTATGATCTTAATCGGTTCATAACCTTATATAGCGCCATTTAAACCGATCTCCCAATTTGACTTTATGAGCTGCTTGAGGGCGCAATTATTATTCAATTTGCCTCCAATTTTCGACGAGATATTTTTCTATGACTTGTACGTCATGAAAAGTACGGTCAAAAACTTCATATACAATATAATAATTCAAAGAACTTGACAAATGCGATCCATGGTGGAGGGTATGTAAGATTCGACCCGGCCGAACATAGCACGCTTTTACTTGTTATATTATTGATAAGCTGAACCGGGCCCGCTCCGCTGCGCCTTCTTTTACTTTATATGGAACAAAATTATCCTTTGAATATTTATTTTCGATAATTAAAGAACTTTAAATGAAATATCATGCTACGAAAATATTTATATATATCGCAAAAGCATAACAATATAAATACCTTCACCTAAATCCCATATAATATTTACTGGTCTATGAATTCGTTCGCAGGGTTTAGGGTCATTAACGTTTGGGTGTTAGATATACTCCATTATCAAAAGTCTTTATTTCAACTCGATATTGATATGATGTCCGATTTAGGGGTGTTTTCGGCGGTGGGGTGGTCCTTTAGACTCTTGGCCCAGAAAATAATTCAGTATCGTTCTCTTCTCTTAAATACCATTTATTTAAACCCCATATTTTCATTGGTTTAAGGGGAGTTTATGGGATGAGGGGTTCTCAAATATTTGGCCCCAAAACTTGTACTCTTTGGGGGGTGTTTTGGTAAGGGGCGGTGTCCCAAATACATGGCCACATTTGGATATCAGATTCGTATTCTACTTCAAAATACCTTTATTTGAGCACAATATTGCGATGGTCAGTAAATATTGGGTTGCCCAAAAAGTAATTGCGTATTTTTCATATAGTCGGCGTTGACAATTTTTTTTACAGCTTGTGACTCTGTAATTGCATTATTTCTTCTGTCAGTTATCAGCTGTTACTTTTAGCTTGCTTTAGAAAAAAAGTGTAAAAAAAGAATATTTGATTAAAGTTCATTCTAAGTTTTATTAAAAATGCATGCATTGCGGATTTTAAAAAATCCGCAATTACTTTTTGGGCAACCCAATAATAGTTGTTTGTGGGGTGTTTTAGGGAAGGGGTAGACCCCCAATACCTTTCATTTGAGCCCCACATTGACGTGGTTGGTAAATATGCCCGATTTAGGGGTGTTTTTGGGAGTGGGTTGTCCCCCAAACACTTAGCCCTGAAAATATATCAGCATCGTGCTCTACTCTCAAATATCATTTATTTGAACCCAAAATTGCCATTGGCCTCAAAATTAGACATCGAATTCGTTTTCTAATCTCAAATACCTTTCATTTTGACCCCTTATTGCAAAAGTCGGCAAACATGGCCGGTTTAGGGTGTGAGGCCTAAAAACAATCAATATCGGGATCCTTTCCCTTTAAGACCCAAAATTGTCTTAATGAGCAAATACGTCCCATTTGAGCGTTGTTATGGAGATGGGACGTCGGCTAGGCATTTGGTCCCAAATGTTGATACCAGATTCGTGATCTACTTCCAAATACTTTTCATTCGAGCCCCATATTTCCATAGTCAGCAAACATTACCGGTTTTGGGGGTGTTTTGGGAGATGGGGCGGCCGTTCAGTAACTTGGCCCTGAAAATACAAATCAGATTCGTGTTCTACTCTAAAATACTTCTTACCACAGCCCCATATTGGAATGGTCAGCAAGTACTTCCTATGTGTTGTTATGGGGGTGGGTTGGCCCCATACACACTTTTTCCCGAATATTGATATCAGATTCGTGCTTTACTCCCAAAGACCTTTCATTTGAGCCCCATATTGCTATTATAGAAAGTTTATAGAAGCTATTATAACTTTTGCTTAAATCGCACCACCCATCACCGAGATCTGGCGTTTCTGAAAATGAGGGTAAGGAAAGCGTCCACCCCCCTACAGATATCAAAAAATTTAGTACCCTATTTTCACCACGGGATCATTATGCACCATATGTGAAAATTTTATGAAAAACGGTTCAGCCGTTTTTGAGTCTATAAGGAACATACAAACAAACGAACAAACAAACACAAATTAATTTTTAAATAAAGGGTGATTTTTTTGAGGTTAGGATTTTCATGCATTAGTATTTGACAGATCACGTGGGATTTCAGACATGGTGTCAAAGAGAAAGATGCTCAGTATGCTTTGACATTTCATCATGAATAGACTTACTAACGAGCAACGCTTGCAAATCATTGAATTTTATTACCAAAATCAGTGTTCGGTTCGAAATGTGTTCATTCACCGTAACGTTGCGTCCAACAGCATCTTTGAAAAAATACGGTCCAATGATTCCACCAGCGTACAAACCACACCAAACAGTGCATTTTTCGGGATGCATGGGCAGTTCTTGAACGGCTTCTGGTTGCTCTTCACTCCAAATGCGGCAATTTTGCTTATTTACGTAGCCATTCAACCAGAAATGAGCCTCATCGCTGAACAAAATTTGTCAAAATTTTAACACATTTCGAACCGAACACTGATTTTGGTAATAAAATACAATGATTTGCAAGCGTTGCTCGTTAGTAAGTCTATTCATGATGAAATGTCAAAGCATACTGAGCATCTTTCTCTTTGACACCATGTCTAAAATCCCACGTGATCTGTCAAATACTAATGCATGAAAATCCTAACCTCAAAAAAATCACCCTTTATATAAGACTAGCTGGACAGGGCCCGCTCCACTAGGCCTTCTTTCACTCTCTTATTTTATCTGAGCCCTATATGGGCACGGTCAGGAATAAAGTCCTGTTTGGTGGTACTGGTATGGCCTTTCAGCTATTTCGCTCCAATGTGGATATCATATTGGTGCTCCATTCTGAAATGTCTTTAATATGATCGGCAAATATGTCTCGAGTCTTCTTAGTGATGAGGTGAACTCCAATGTATCGGATTCGTGCTCTAGTCTCAAATACTTTCCTTTGAGACTAATATTGTCATTATTGCTTTAAATTTCCATTTGGCTGATGGCTTTGGAGGTGGGGCGGCCCCCGTAGATATCATACCCTAAATAAGGTTATAAATTTCTGTATTTAAGTTATTATAAACAAACTATATTTCGCTTAAATTGCCTCACCTATCTCCGAGATCTGGCGTTTTTGAAAATGGGGTAATTGAAGGGTCATTAAAGTTTGGATATTAGATCTACTTCATTCTTTTGGATTTGGTGGTGGATTGGAGCAGCCAAACTCTTTGCCCCAAAAGTGGATATCAGATTCATACTCCACTCCCAAAAACCACATTGAAGCTACATATTACTATAGTCGGTATATATGTTTGGTCATGGGGAGTTTATGAGGTGAGGCGTTCCTGAAATACTTGGCCATGAAACAAATACAGGTTTGAGCACCTTTTTCCCATAATCCACAAATATATCCAGTTTGAGGAATATGCAGGGTGGGGCGGCAATCCACGAACTTAGCCCTGAAAAAATATCAGCATCGTGCTCTACTCTCAAATTTCTTTAATTTGGGCCATTGGTTTAGGGTGAGTTTATGAGGTGACACGACCCCCAAACATTTGGCCTCATTTGATTTTCTACTATCAAATACCTATTATTTATCGCCATAGTTGGCAAGGGAGGTTTGAAGGGAGTTTAGAGGCGAACCCTGAAGTAATATAAGCATCGTGTTAGAGCCTCTTTCAAAATGTTAAACATTTTATTTGAGTCTTTTATTGTCGCGATTTACTGTCCTGCGTAATGGTAGGACGTGACCCAGATACTTGAATCCTTATACCAACATTATGTTCGAAATATACTGTCATAGACCTTTCTTTTAATTGACATATTATCCCGATCGAACTACACGTCCTATTGAAGGGTGGTCCCAGACTCTGTCCTAATTGTACATACCAGATTCGTAGTCAAGTCCCAAAGCCCTTACGTTCGATACATATTTTGTTACGTTGGACATTTATCCCGTTTTGGAGTTTTTTTTTTTTTTTTGGATTGTGGAGGCCCCCGAGACAGCTTGGGCCAAAATCTTATAACAGATGTGTACTCAGCTTCCAAATATCTTTCGTTTGATACCCATATTGTCCCAAACGGTTAACATGTCCTGTTGAGGGGTCCTGTTGAGTGCTGTTTTTGGGAGTGGGGGCCCCCGACACGTTGGGTAACAGTTTAATGCCAAGATCGTACTCTACTCTTGAATACTTTTCATTTGATACCCATATTGCCCAAAGCGGTGAAAGTGTCCTCTTGTGGTTTTTTTTGTGTGTGGGGGGACCCCCCGAAAATTAAGAGGGAAAATTGTATACAAAATTCGTACTCTACTCTTAAATACCTTTCATTTGATACCCATATTGTCCCAATCGCTACACATGTCCGTTCGGGTGGGTTTTGGAATGGGGCGTCTCCCCTGGTTATTTAACCCCAAAATTCTTTACCAATTTCGTGTTTTTGTGGTATTATTTTCACCGGGGGTCAAACTCTACCGTGTGTGAAATTTCATAAAAATCGGTTCAGCCGTTTTTGAATCTATACGGAACAGACAAACAAACTAACAAACAAATAAACAAAACAAGTTAAAGCGTGCTAAGTTCGGCCGGGCCGAATCGTATATACCCTCCACCATGGAGCGCATTAGTCAGCTCTTTCCCCGGCATCTCTTCTTAGGCAAAAAATGATATAAGAAAATATTTGCTCTGCTTTTAGAGTGATATCAAGGTATGATCCGGTTTAGACCACAATTAAATTATATGTTGGAGATCTGTGTAAAATGTCAGCCAATTCGAATAAGAATTGCGCCCTTTGGAGGCTCAAAAAGTAAAATAGAGAGATCGATTAATATGGAAGCTGTATCGGGCTATAGACCGATTCAGACCATAATAAACATGTATGTTGATGGTCATGAGAGGATCCGTCGTACAAAATTTCAGGCAAATCGGATAAGAATTGCGCTCTCTAGAGGCTCAAGAAGTCAAGACCCAAGATTGGTTTATATGGCAGCTACATCAGGTTATGGACCGATTTGAACCACACTTGGCACAGTTATTGGATATCATAAAAAAACACGTGGTGCAAAATTTCATTCTAATCGGATAAGAATTGCGCACTCTAGAGGCCCAAGAAGTCAAGACCCAAGATCGGTTTATATGGCAGCTATATCAGATTATGGACCGATGTGAACAATACTTGACAAAGTTGTTGGATATCATAACAAAACACGTCGTGCAAAATTTCATCCCAATCGGAAAAGAATTGCGCTCTCTAGAGTCTCAAGAAGTCAAGACCCAAGATCGGTTTATATGGCAGCTATATCAAAATATTGACCGATATGACCCATTTATAATACCAACCGACCTACACTAATAAGAAGTATTTGTGCAAAATTTCAAGCGGCTAGCTTTACTCCTTCGGAAGTAAGCGTGCTTTCGACAGACAGACGGACGGACGGACAGACGGACGGACGGACAGACGGACGGACGGACAGACGGACGGACGGACAGACGGACGGACGGACGGACGGACAGACGGACAGACGGACGGACGGACGGACGGACAGACGGACAGACGGACGGACACGGCTTCATGGCATAAAATGTCGCGACGATCAAGAATATATATACTTTATGGGGTCTCACATGAATATTTCGAGTAGTTACAAACAGAATGACGAAATTAGTGTATATTCTATGGTGGAGGGTATAAAAACGCAACAATTTCATTTTTATATAATAGACTAGCTGACCCGCGCCCGCTCCGCTGCGCCCTATTTTACTTTATATGGAACAAAAGTTTCCTTGGAATATATATTTTCTACGAAAATAGTATATCGCTTGATTAACAGTCTGAATCCCATAACTTTATTGGTCTACGAATTTAAGTTTGGATGTAAGGTGTACTCCATTCTTAAAATACTTTATTTCAGCCCGACATTTAGGGGTGTTCCCGGGGATAAGGTGGTCCCCCAGACACTTGGCCCCGAAAAAATATCAACATCGTGCTCTTCTTTTAAATACAATTTATTTAAACCCCATATTGCCATTGGTTTAGGGGAGTTTATACGACGAGGCGTCCCCCAAACACATGGCCCCAAAATAGGTTATCAAATTCGTTTTCTAATCTGAAATACCTTTCATTTGAGCCACATATCCCCATGGTCGAAAACTTGTTACCCTTTGGGGGTGTTTTGGGAACGGGGTGATGCCCAAAATTGATGGTCCTACATTTGGATATCAAATTCATATTCTACTCCCAAATACCTTTATTTAAGTCCCATATTGCGATGGTCAGTAAAAAATTGTTGTTTGTGGGGTATTTTGGAAAAGGGGCAGACCCCCAGAAAATTAGTCCCGAAAGTGGGTATTAATCTTGCTCTACCCCCCAATACCTTTCATTTAAGCTCCACATTGACTTGGTCGGTAAATATGGCCGATTTAGGGGTGTTTTAGGGATTGGGGTGGTCGACCAAACACTAAGCCCGGAAAATATATCAGCAACGTGCTCTATTCTCATATATCTATATATGATTTATTTAAATCCCATATTGCCATCGGCCTCAAAATTGAATATCAAATTCGTTTTCAAATCTCATTTAAATTCCTTATTGCAAAAGTCAGCAAATATGTTCGGTTTGGGGTATTGTCCTTAATAACTATAAGTATTTAGTTCCACTCTCTTTAAGACCCAAATTGTCTTGAGATACGTGGTCTACTCCCACATACCTTTAATTTGAGCCCCATATTTCCATAGTCGGCAAACATGACCGACTTGGGGGTGTTTTGTGGGATGGGCCTTGAAAATATATATCAGATTCGTGTTCTACTCTAAAAACCCTCTTATTTGAGCCTCATATTGCAATAGTTAGGAACTCCTTCCTATTTGGGTGGTGTTGTGGGGGTGGGGTGGCTTTGTAGACACTTTTCCAGAATATTGATATCAGATTCGTGCTTTACTCCCAAAAACCTTTGAGCCCCTTATTGCAATGGTCGTAAATTTGTCCCCTATGGAGGATGTTTTTGGGGAAAAACGGCTCCACAAACACTTGGTCTCATATTTGGACATCAGATTCAAATTCTACACTCAAATACGTTTTATTTAAGCCCCATAATCCTGTGGTCAGTAAATAAGTCCTATTTGGGGAGTGTTTTGGGGAAGGGGTGGACCCCAAGAAACGTGGCCCATATTTCGATATTAGATTCGTATTCTACTCCCCAATACCTTTCATTTAAGCTCCACATTGACATGGTCGCTAAATATCCCCGATTTAGGGGTGTTTTGGGAATTGCGGTGGTCCCCCAAACACTAAGCCCGGAAAATATATCAGCAACGTGCTCTATTCTCATATGTTTATATATCATTTATTTGAACCCCATATTGCCATTGCCCTCAAAATTGGATATCAAATTCGTTTTCTAATCTCATTTAAACTCCTTATTGCAAAAGTCAGCAAATATGTCCAGTTTGGGGTATTAGCCCTAAAAACTATGAATATTTAGTTCTACTCTCCTTAAGATCCAACATATCTTGGTGAGCAAATACGTCCTATTTGGGGGTTGTCATGGTGGTGGGACGTCCGCTAGACAGTTGGCCCCTAATGTTGATATCTGATACGTGGTCTACTCCCACGTACCTTTAATTTGAGCCCCATATCTCCACAGTCGGCAAACATGACCGGTTTGGGGGGGGGGGGGTTTGGGGGATGGGCAGCCACCCAGTGAGTTCGCCTTGAATATAATTATCGGATTGGTGTTCCACTTTAAAAACCCTCTTATTTGAGCCTCACATTGCAATAGTCAGAAAATACTTACTATTTGGGTGGTGTTGTGAGGGTGGCGTGTCCCCATAGACACTTTTCCGGAATATTGATATCAAATTCGTGATTTACTCCCAAAGACCTTTCATTTGAGCCCCATATTGCTATGGTCGTAAATTTGTCCCCACTTGGTCCCATATTTGGATATCAGATTCGTATTCTACATTCAAATACCTTTTATTTAAGCCCCATATTCCCATGGTCAGTAAATAAGTCCAGTTTGGGGGGTGTTTTGGGAAGGGGTGTTTTGGGGAAGGGGTGTTTTGGGGAAGGGGTGTTTTGGGGAAGGGGTGGACCCCCAGAAACGTGGTCCCACATTTGGATATCAGATTCGTATTCTCCTCGCAAATGCCTTTTATTTGAGTCCCATATTGTCGTGATTGGTGTAAATATATGTTTGGTAGGTTTTAGGGTGGGGCGGCCCCCCTAGGTAGCCCATCCGAAATTTGGATACCAAATTTTTGATAATAGGGTACTATATCAAAGCATACAAAATTTCGCTTAAATCGCACCACCCATCTCCGAGATCTGGCGTTTCTGAAAATTAGGGCAAGGGGGAGGGTCTGCCCCCCTTCAGATATCAAAAAATGTAGTACCCTATTTTCATCAAGGGGTCATTATGCACCATCTGTGAAAATTTCAAGAAAATCTGTTCAGCCGTTTCTGAGCCGATAAGGAACAAACAAACATACAAACACAAATTGATTTTTATTTATAAGATTCAAAGGACCGATAGATTGTCATAACAAAGGTACATGCTGATGATTATTTTTACCACTCTGACCTCTCTCTGTTCATGTTGGCATGATTTTAATTGGATCAACTAAATCCAATTGGTTCAAACAATTTCAGTTGAAGACTGCCAGATGACGCTTATTTAAATGTTATAATATATGGTACGGTGGTTGTCTATGAACAGTCATTCATAGACAACCATCATACCATATGACTCCCATTAAATGGTCATCATTTAGTCTTTTTTTTATACCCACCACCGATGTATGGGGGTATATTCATTCTGTCATTCCGTTTGCAACATATCGAAAAATCAATTTCCGACCCTATAAAGTGTATATATTCTTGATCAGCGTAAAAATCTCAGACGATCTAGACATGTCCGTCCGTCTGTCTGTTGAAATCACGATACAATTTTTAAAAATAGAGATATTGAGCAGAAACTTTACACAGATTCTTTTCTTGTTTATAAGCAGGTTAAGTTCGAAGATGGGCTATACTGGACTATATCTTGATATAGCCCCCATATAGACCGATACGCCGATTTAGGGTCTTAGGCCCATAAAAGCCAAATTTATTATCCGATTTTGCTGAAATTTGGGACAGTGCTTTGTGTTAGACTCTTCGACATTTTTCTGCAACTTGGCCCAAATCGGTCCAGGCCCCATAAAAGGTGCATTTATAATTAAATTAAAATTTTTATATTAGGCGTTTCGACTTCCGTGTTGTATATAGTTCAATATCTTGATCGATCTAGACCAAATTGCAGAAATATGTGGAGGGGCTTAACTTAACTCTCTGTCCGAAATTTCGGCAACATCGGACAATAGATGCGCCTTTTATGGGCCCATAACATTAAATCGAGAGATCGGTCTATATGGCAGCTATATCCAAATCTGGACCGATCTGGATGTCGAAGGGATTAACACAACTTACTGTCCCAAATTTTGGAAAAAGTGGACAATAAATGGGCCTTTTATGGGCCTAAGACCTTAAATCGAGAGATGGGTCTATATGGCAGCTATATCCAAATACGAAACGATATGGGCCAAATTGAAGAAGGATGTCGAAAGGTCTAACAAAATTCAAATTCAAAATCGGTTAATAAATGTGGCTTTTATGGGCCAAAGACCCTAAATCGGCGGATCGGTCTATATGGGGGCTATATCAAGATATGGTCCGATATAGCTCATCTTCGAACTTAACCTGCTAATGGACAAAAAAAGACTCTGTGCAAAATTTCAACTCAATGTCTCTATTTTTGAAGACTGTAGCGAGATTTCAACAGACAGACGGACAGTCGGACGGACATGTCTAGATCAACTTAGTTTTTGCGCTGATCAAGAATAAATATACTTTATAGGGTCGGAAATGGATATTTCGATGTGTTGCAAACGGAATGACAAAATGAATATCCCCCCATCCTTCGGTGGTGGGTATAAAAAGACTCAATGATGACTATTTAATAGCCATATAGCCATTTAAGGACAACTACCACATTATGATCAATGTTATTAGCGTTAAGCCACTCCAAGCGAGCAGTAGCAAAATTACAAATTTTACCCATGCGCATTCCACTAAGAAACTGGGGCAAAGTAGTAGCACTAACATTTAAGTTAGCGCCATCAACTGGCTATTTTCAAAGGCTGTTTTCAAATGAGTAAATGGTTTTCAGTACCCCTTCAGATTCGTATTCTACATTCAAATACCTTTTATTTAAGCCCCATATTACCATGGTCACTAAATAAGTCCTGTTTGGGAGGTGTTTTGGGAAAAGGGTGAACCCCCAGAAACGTGGTCCCACATTTGGATATCAGATTCGTATTCTACTCGCAAATACCTTTCATTTGAGTCCCATACTGCCATGGTCGGTAAATATGTCCGATTTAGGGAATGTTTTGGGTGTTGTACCCTTAACACTTGACAACTGGATATCAGATACGTTTTCATATTTTTAATACCTTTCCTTTGAGTCCCATATTGTCGTGATTGGTCTAAATATATGTTTGGTAGGTTTTAGGGTGGGGCGGCCCCCCTAGGTACCCCATCCGAAATTTGGATACCAAATTTTTATTTATAGGGTACTATATGAGACAAATTTCGCTTAAATTGCACCAAACATCTCTGAAAATTATGGTAAGGAAGAGGGTCCGCCCCCCTTCAAATATCAAAAAATGTGGTACCCTATTTTCACCACGGGATCATTATGCACCATCTGTGAAAAGTTCAAGAAAATCGGTTCAGCCGTTTTTGAGTCTATAAGGAACACACAAACAAATCTACCTACCTATGTATAAGACTAGCTGATCCCCGCCCGCTCTGCTACGCCCGATTATGCTATGTTGGAGAGGAGTGCACTAAATTTGATTATTTCTGTGTAATTGTAGTTAAATACAAAGAAATCGAGAAACAAACAAAAATTCATTTATTTATATATATGTAGATAGCTGAGCCCAGCCCGCATCGCTGTGCCTTCATTTTCACTACGCTAAAAATATGTTTCTTATTCTTTTTTTATGCAAAATTTATTTTTCTATAGAAATTTTTTTGTATTTATATTGTTTATGAATAGTCATTCATAGACAACCACCATATCATATAACTACCTATTAAATAGCCATCATTTAGTCTTTTTTTTAATGAAATCAAATTGCCACATTAAACGATTTTCAGTGGTAAAGAACTAATTTGCCAGTCTATATATTTGGTGCAGTGGCGATAGTTCTTACTATTAAACCATGTAAAACTTTTGAATAAAGAAGTGTTGCCTAGCAACACGTCATTTGGTTTTGTCTATCGATGAGCTAAAAATGGTTGCAACCTTATCGTTTAGGTTTGCAACTCCTGTTATCACGCTGAACGTCACATTTTGGGGGCTATGGCGGCCTGCATTTATTTGTGTCACCCAGTGTCCCGTTAGGTCACTATAATTGATCGACTGTTTTGGGGTGAGGTGGTACGCTTGATATATGAGCAGAATATTGAGATAAGATTCGCAGTTCACAACCTTATACCTTTAATTTAACCCCATATTGTCTTGATTGATGTATACAGCCATTTTGTGGAGGGCGTCTATATGAGAGTTGTGCACCACACTGCCAACTTTTAATACCATATTCGTATTTTACTCCCCAAGACCTTTCATTTGATACCCATATTGTGCCTATCGGTCCACTTTTGATTTAAATGGTAAAATGGTCCGCCATTTCCAATAGTAACAAACTAAAAAGCCTTTTCCTCCTTCGTGACCATTTTCGTACTCTAACCCATATTGCCGTTATCGTCCAATAAACCTATTTTAGGGGGTTTTGGGATCGGGACGGCCCCCAATTTCTTGCATCAAATGTTTAATACGAAATTCGTAGTCTACTCCTGAATACCTTTCATTTGAATCCCATATTGTCCCGATCGGATCACTTTAATTTTGGGGTCGCAAGACCCCAGATCGATTTATATGACAGCTGTGTCAGGTTATGGACCGATTTGAACCATAATTGGCACAGTTGTTAGGAACTATAACAAAACATCTCATGCAACATTTCTCTAGTGGCTCAAGTAGTCAAGATCCCAGATCGGTTTATATGGCAGCTATATCAAAACATGAACCGATATGGCCTATTTACAATCCCAACCGACCTACACTTATAAGAAGTATTTGTGCAACATTTTTGACGCCTAGCTTTATCACTTCGAAAGTAAGCGTGCTTTTCACAGACGGATGGACATGGCTAAATCGACTTAGAATGTCAAGACAATCAAGAATTTGCATATATACTTTGTTGGGTCTCAGATGAATATTTCGATGTGTTACAGATGGAATGACAAAACTAGTTTACCCCTATGGTGGGGGGTGTAAAAAGAATAAAAAAGTTAATGGTAAGGCCGTAAGTTTTTGTACTGAAGACTTAAATGGATAACTATTTACAGTTGTCGCAACTATAATTGAAAGAATATCCATTGCTGTAAACTTTTTCTGATATTTATGCCATGGGTAAACCGAAAATGCTTGCCAATGCGCAAAGGTGACAGCAGATAGCCCGACAAAAGTGGAAATTCGATTGAATTCAAAAATAGACAATATGATGACAATCTGATGGGAATCAACAGCGAGCATCACCAACAACAAATTCAGTGCCATCTTTTGGGGGATATTAATTATTTGAATAGGAAAGCCATAGAACGCGAGAGGTCCAGCAGACAGTGTTAAAAACTGATCATATGCTTTCCACTATTGTTTTGAAAAGTCTGTCCTTCGAATATATAAAATTAAAGAATTAAACAGTTTTATTCGGTTTTATTTTTTTAACCCTCCTACCGTGAGACAAGTTTCTACAATAGCCTAGACACAGAAAACAGATTCGTTGCCTAAACCAATCTTTTTTGCAACCGAATGCTGATGGTTCGACATACTAAGAAGGTTCAAAAACAGTTCGGTAGCGACAATCAATGTTTAAATTGAGGTTATTGCCCTACAATAAACAGAGAAATATCCAGCTAGGAACTGCAAATTGATTTCACCTGTCTTGGAACTATGACAACAAAACGGACTACGCCATCATCATGAAATAGCTCCATCATGGTCAATAACCAACAGCTGAACTATGAAGGCTTATCCAATAAACTCGAGAGCTCCTCGTAAATAAGATGTGGGCAAATTGATATACAGACTTCTAAAACTTTTACGTAGTATTTTTATTTATGTCCATACGGATCACATGCTTTTGCACCAATAATTACTATCATACTTAACACAGAGAAGAAATAACTTTATTGCTTTTCCCAATGCAAATGACAATAACAAATTCGGTCTAAGAATCTGATTGGTTACAGTATTAACTAAAACAGAATTTGTATGCATATGACTGAAATCGTAGTTGAGCTAACTCTTTCTTTGTGCTCCGTTAGAAGATTTCAAATTATAAGTAGTTGATACTACAACCAGAACAAAAAAAATAATTTTTTTGCAAATGATTGGCACGACCAATAAAGTGATTACGAACATCTTCATTTAATGCTTGCAATAGTATAGTAATCAAGTTAACTACTGAACTTAGAAAATGACTGATCTTTGGTGCTGACAATTAAAAATTATTTACAATTATCATCAATTTATACCAATAATCGAGTTCCAAACAATGATTTCTCTGGGCGTAAAAATTCTATAAAATTATGGCCGTTGTTATATTTCATATGGTGTAAAATAAGGTGCAGCGAAGCGGGCTGGGTTCAGCTAGTTCCATATATATAAACAAGTAAAAGCGTGCTAAGTTCGGCCGGGCCACCATGGATCGCATTTGTCGAGTTCTTTTCCCGGCATCTCTTCTTAGGCAAAAAAGGATATAAGAGAAGATTTGCTCTGCTATTAAAGCGATATCAAGATATGGTCCGGTTTGGACCACAATTAAATTATATGTTGGAGACCTGTGTAAAATGTCAGCCAATTCGAATAAGAATTGCACCCTTTGGGGGCTCAAGAAGTAAAATAGAGAGATTGATTTATATGGGAGATGTATCGGGCTATAGACCGATTCAGACCATAATAAACACGTATGTTGATGGTCATGAGAGGATCCGTTGTACAAAATTTCAGGCAAATCGGATAATAATTGCGACCTCTAGAGGCTAAAGAAGTCAAGATCCCAGATCGGTTTATATGACAGCTATATCAGGTTATGAACCGATTTGAACCATACTTGGTACAGTTGGATATCATAACAAAACACGTCGTGCCCAAATTCATTCAAATCGGATAAGGATTGCGCCCTCTAGAGGCTCAAGAAGTCAAGACCCAAGATCGGTTTATATGACAGCTATATCAGGTTATGAACCGATTTGAACCATACTCAGCACAGTTGTTGGATATCATGACAAAACACGTCGTGCGAAATTTCATTCCAATCGGATAAGAATTGCGCACTCTAGAGGCTCTATAAGTCAAGACCCAAGATCGGTTTATATGGCAGCTATATATGTTATGGGCCGATTTGAACCATACTTGGCACAGTTGTTGGATATAATAACAAAATACACCCCAAAACAAACATATGTTTTACCAACTACAATATAGGAGTCCAAAGAAATGTATAATTGAGTAGAGCAAAAATTTTGCAATTAAACATTTCATTAAAGAACAGGGGCCAACTTATCACATACCGATGACCTTTTTATATAACTTCTTTGCATGGCATAGTACTTCACAAATGTCGCCAACTAAGGAGGGGATAACCACCATAAAAAATTTTTCCTATGTTGTTGCCAGAATATGAATTCACTTGCTAACCCCAATGACACAAATTCGATACCCACATTCGGGGCGACATGTTCCCATCGTAAAACTGTACCAAAATACGACTTATAAATCGACCATCGCAATATACGGCTCAAATAAAAGGTATAAGAACGTTAAAAAAGGCGTTGCGGAGACGGCCCGGTTCGGCTAGTATTTTATAACTATTAATGGTTTGTTTTGTATAACTTTCAATTATAAATTTGCAATTTAGATTAAAGTTGCTTATAACAACATTGACGAGTGATTAATTACCCATCCATTTTACTTTTGCTTTCAGGTCATTTCTTTTGAATTGTTACACGTAATAGGATTGGCTATATTGACATTTTACGTGTTTGTTCAGTTGGATTCGTTAAAAGCTTTGATGTTATGCAATGCTGTTTCTTTTACACCGGCCCTTCTAAGTAAGTTTACACCTTTGTTTCTCGAATATGTAAACAACAGCAGTGTCTTTTAATTCGTTGAAAAATAATTAGTGAAGGCTATAGAGCGTCAGAAAAATATGGAAGGTAAATTTGTCATTGTCCGGTTTTCGCGTGTAACAGATATCGGCACTTAGGTGGAGACACAATACCAGACATGAACCAACTTAGGGGAGTGGCATTGAAAACAATTAAGGATTTTGTAAGTAGCACGGATTTCCTAACTTAAAATGTTCTTTTTAGAGGTTACTTTATACTTATTAGAGCGCACGCCAAGCCGATTACTGGCTTAGGAGTATGTCCATAGTGGCATGGGGCGGATTAATATCTGCACCCTATTTTCAACCTAACTTTTATCCGATTTACCTTAAATTTCGCATGAAGTCTTTTGTTTCGTCTTTCAACAACTATATATGGTCTAAATCGGTTTAGAACCTGATATATCGCACATTTAAACTCGATTCTTATCCGATTTGGCTAAAATTTTTTGTCTATGACTTTTACTATGGTCTTCAACATCCAAACAAAGTATGGCCTGAATCGGTCCATAACCTGATGTTGCTTCCAAGACATTTTATGCCGATCTAGCCATGTCCGTCTGTGTGCAGAAAGCACGCTACTTTCGAAGGAGTAAAGATAGTCGATTGAAATTTGAACGAATATTTCTTATTAGTGTACGTCGGTTGGGATTGTAAATGGACCAAATCGGTCCATGTTTTGATATAGCTGCTGTTAATGGCTATATTCCAAAGAAGAGGAGACAGTATACCTCCTTGAGGTGTTCCTCTGCTGACCCATCTGGTTTAGGTCCACAGATCCCAAGCCTGCCGTAATGCATCTTTTAGTAAGTAACTTATTAATGAACTAAAAGTTATTAATAAAGTAAAAAAAAAACAGATTTCTGCAGTCGTTCCTTAAACCAACCAGCCCTGGGGTCCACCATTGCGGTCGCCGTTTGAAACTTGGCTTGGCACTAGAACAAGCTGACACAAGCGAGTCATTCTGGGCCTTCGTGATCCGCTTGACCATTATGTCCATATCCTCCGCAGTTTCCTCTTCCTTTTCTGCTCTAGAAGGGATAGACATGCAGAAATTTATTCCAAACCGCCTTTCTTCTGTTTAGCCGTGGGACCACTTCTGCAGTATTTTCTCCAAGGCTGAAACTAATATAACGATGATCAGAGAAGCTGTGATCAACCAACACATCCCAGTCGCATATTTTTCCACTTATATCTTCCGATACTAAGGTAATATCTAGTACCTGATGCCTGTTCCTGGTAATAAAGGTCGGTTTATCCCCTTTATTACAAATCGCCAGATTGCATCTTATAATATACTACCTGGACAGGGCCCACTCCGCTGCGCCTTCTTTCACTCTCTTATTTTATGTGAGCCCCATACGGTCACGTCAGGAAGAGAGTCCTGTTTGGTGGTACTGGTACGGCCTTTCAGATATCTCGCACCAATATAATATCCAATGTGGATATTATATTGGTGCTCTTCTCCCAAATACCTTTAATTGGAGCCGTACATTGCTATGGTCGGTAAATACGTCCGGTATGGGCGTGGTTTTGAGAGTGAGGCGGATCCCCATATATCAGATTCGTGCTCTGGTCAGAAATACCTTTCGATTGGGTTCCATACTATCATTATTGGTTTATATTCCATTTGGCTGGAGGATTTGTAGGTGGGGTGGCCCCCTAGATATCCCACTCATCTTTGCCACTGCCGAAAATCACATTGGAGCTACATATTACTATAGTCGGTTTATATGTGTGGTTTAAGGGGCGCTTATGAGGTGAGGCGACCCTGAAATACTTGGCCATGAAACAGATACAGATTTGAGACCCTTTTTGTCAAAATCCACAATTATGTCCAGTTTTGCGTGGTACGCAGGGGGGGGCGGCCATCCACGTACTTACAAACAAACAACAAATTTCGCCCATAAACATTCCACTAAGGAAAAGGGGCAAACTTCTCACATATCAATGAGTGCAGAGGGTTCTAGTTTTAAGCTCAATGATAAGGGCCCACCTCTTTATAGCCGAGTCCGAACGGCGTGCCGCAGTGCGACTCCTCTTTGGAGAGAAGTTTTACATGGCATAGTATCTCACAAATGTTGCTAGCATTAGCCCGTACTTAGCCCTGAAAAAATATCAGCATCGTGCTCTACTCTCAAATTTCTTCAATTATTTTAGCCCCAATTACGATTGGTTTAGGGGGAGTTTATGGGTTGGCACGACCCCCAAACATTTGGCCTCAAACTTTGGTATCAAATTCGTTTTCTACTACCAAATACCTATTATCTATCGCCATAGTAGGCAACCATGACCGGTTTGAAGGTCATAATTCATTTTTAT